>NC_134691.1:46132173-46252173 GCF_050947455.1 Rhinoderma darwinii
TGATGCCGTATATGTTGATGTAATGCACTTGTTGGTACGACACATGCCTGCCCAGTCACCTTTGTTTTGTGTCAAACTATAATTTATTGCATTTATTGCAAGACACAAAGGATTTAGCCACAAACAAAATAGTCAGCACCTACTAATATACCAGTAAATAAAAAGATGTCTAACTGCAATGACTAAATGTAAAAGCCTTTATTAGGCCTCCAGGCTGCCATAACAACCGTTGTAACCGGCCGATCGTGCCGCAGGGGGCGCGTTGGCTTGTTTGAGGGGGCTCCCCCCTGATTCTAACACTTTTAATGCCGCGGCCGCGATTGACTGCAGCATTTAAGGTGTTAAACGGGCGGAATCAAAGTGATCTTTGATTCCGCCCATTGCAGTGAGGTGTCGACCTGTATTACACAGCCGTAACCCGCTGTGTATGGAGCGCGCTCAGCCTGTGTGTGTGCTCCATACTTCCCCTTAACCCTCATCACGTACAGATACGTGATAATGCGTTAAAGGGTTAATATTTAGCGTCATCATTTTTTGTAGGTTTTTCGGTCATAGTATTACAAAATCTCATGTTCCATTGGATACCGTTGTATGGGATTGTATATTATCCTTTAGAAGTAAAGCTTTCTGCAACGTTCTGTCATACATTGGGCGGCAGAAGAACAGAGCTATAGGGACTCCATGTGCCGCAGTGCAGGCTTCTAGGACACGGCTTTGTCATGTGCACGGCACCTCGATCGGTCTTGTCTATAAAGATCACCTATTTAATATTTGAGCTTGAAACATAATTTGATGCCATCTGTGCAATTCTTTATTGATATAGTTAACATAAAGGAAAGGTTATTCCATGAATAAATATATATATTTTAAGCATTTGTACACGTAAGAATTTTGTATGTGCTTATTTTCTTTTACACCACTATCCTGTATTACAATCATACATACAATATGACATGATTGACAAAATTCTATCAAACATGATGTAATCCCACAGCTTTCTCTGGCATAAACCCATTAAATATCTTTGTTTTTCCAGGTGCTGCCATCTAAAAACAAGGCACACGGGAACTAAAAAAATGTGTGTCGAGTAGATGTGAGGGCTCCCGAGCATACATGTAATTAGTTTTCATTAAGTATTTTCCTCATTGAAAAGGGTAAGAGCTATTTATGACCTCTTGTTATGCATCAGTTTTTCCATTAATGCATTTACTGCTTTTACTAAATGACAATTCCCTGTTCAACATCTAGAACTGTTAAGAAATGTGCCCTGATAAAATGGACATTTGCAAATCCAAATACATATAATTTGTATGAACTTCCCATAACCTCTAGCTTTATTGGGGCATCTTATAATTTAAAGGGGCCCTCCCTTTTAAAGAGAGGCTGTCAAAAAAAAAATGTTCCTTTTCTATTTATTTATTTTAAATGCTCGAATGATAAAAATAATATATTCTGCACAATGAGCAGGGTTTTGTCTTCATATAGATGGGATCCTAATAATGTGATCTGTGTATCTTATTTAATTTTACGGCTCATAAAAATGTATTTGGGGATCTTCCCTTTTAGCACACATACTTTAGTAGCTTCCTCTACAAGTTGACAGCTGACTGGCTTGTTATGTGACCTCCCATTACATGAAAGAGTGAACTTAATTGGTTAAAATCATCATTGAAGCTCCGGCCTTTAGACTCATTCAGAGACTGATCATAACCCAAAAATTGGCAACTTTGCCAGACCAACCCTGATCGTCAAGTCTTTATGAAAGTGGCCATTCAAATCTAAAGTCTATGACCAGCATAAGTAAAGGATCTTAGGATTGCTAAGTTTAAATTATATTTTGTCACCAATCACTGGGCACAGTAAGTACCATTGGTCGCAAAAAGTAGGTTAGGATGTAGCTAAGATGCTTCTATACAACTATCACTTTGGGTTTCATCATGTGTTAATCAAAAATTTGCAGGGAACTAAGCCGTTTACAGCATTGCCCGACTCATTTTGTATAGAAGCCGTTGTACCATATGGTTCACTGTCAACAAAAAAAATAAAAAAACTTTAGGTTGTCTGGTTCCTGATGCTGGTACCCTCTTACAAAATTATGTCATAATCAATGTAAAGCTCTACATACTGTCCATTAAAATTAATGTCCATTCCCATGGACCCTAGTGGTCACCCAGAGCAGAGAGCTCATGCAAAAGGTTTTATGCTGGTATTGACAATTTACATCAAGCATTGAAAATAATCTGATTGAAATCCGTTGAAGATATAATTGGCCACTCAACCAAGAGTAAAAATAGAATATATTAAATTGGTTAAATTAGAGGTTGATTTGCAGTCTTTTTGGTTTTTTTTTGCACAAATGCTGATATTGGGAAGCTTTACCCAAAATCCTTTGTTTATATGATGGTAATTGATTTGAGCCAAACACAAGTACACATATAACTGGGAGAAAAAGGGAGAGCACAGGTCCAGCCCTAGTTGGTCCCATTCCCATTGTCTTTGCTATTGCGTTGCAAACCTGTGCGGACTCCCCTACAGAAAACTGCATTGTTAGCAAACAAGGGGTGAGGATTTGGCCAAATATTTAGGGAAAGCATGGAGAGGGAAACAAACACCAGGCTATTCTTTCCTGGGTAACAAAACACAGCCCCATAATGGGGGGGCTTAGTTTGATCTAGTCCAGCCTAAGACTTGTTATTGCATTTACAGCTAGAAAGTGCTTATGAAGATAAGAAATGTGCCTGTCAAGCAGTGAACAGAAGGAGGTTTTATGCTATTAGTACATTATTGTGACTTGCATTATTAAGATATTAAAGTGTTAGCAATTGTAGTCGATTTTCAAAGAGATTTCATAACATAAAGGAATGAGAACAAAAAATGTTTGGACAATCTATCAGAATTAGGTTAAAGTTGTTTGAGCTATTTACAAAGATATAAACACAGTGCTACATCATTGACTACATCTGGTCTAAAATTGAACAATCACAGTATCAAAGACTACAAATATATCAGTTCATTGCAAGTTCATTATAAACATTATTGTAATCGACTTGAATTTGTCATGTGACGTATAAAGCCTGAGCATATTCACATTCCAGTGTACCTTTATGCCAATTCCATATGAATTTACATTTTAATTCCAACATTCACTATAATGAATAACTGATGAGGTTAACAATTGGGCAACCTTTCGTTTCCAACCCAGTAGCCACATAACTTTACAAAGAAAGGGATTATCTGGCCCACCGATCTGTGTAAACCTTCACCATTTTGTAGACTGCTAGGGCACAGTTTGAACTTTGGCTAGATCACAGGGAGAGATCCTGCAGATCCATGTTTGCGTCTGAACTTTTTCGCTATGAAAACAAATGAGGGAGTCTGCAAGCCAATTTGGCCCACGGTTACATAGGACACTAAAGGCCCACGATCGTAGAAACCATACGATCATTGCTCGACCACCAATCGACAAGCTGTATTGTCGATCGGCGCTCGTTTTAAAAGTGTGTGATATTCTTTTGTGTAAAACCACATTTACACCTCAATAGGATCCGTGATTGTAAATGTAATATGCACACAGATGCCTCATGAATCATTGACACATTTCAATAGTTCTATCATAACTTGTTTGAGGACTTTGAGGACTTGTTTAAGTCCTATAACACCACACAAGGGAAAGAATACTTACAATCCCTAAACCTTCCTACAATCCCGCAAAAATGGTATAGTAGGAATGACATGCTAAATGCAGATGTTACGGTAGAGGAATTGTTTAATGCTATCAGACATCTCAAAAATCATAAAGCCCCTGATCCTGACAGCTACTCAACAGAAATTTTAAAAGCACTGAACTAGTAAATATCACAGGCTTTGGTAGATTATTATAATTCTATCTTGCATCAGCAAGGGCATTTCCGAAGCAGCTAATATAGTTTATATCAAACGCCCAAGCCAGGGAAGAACCGTCTATTGCCCGAATCCTACTGCCCAACCTCCCTCATACAGTAAATAAGGATATAATGCTAATTTCCAAAATCCTGGCAGATCCCTAGAACACGGGTGCTGTAGTAGCTTTAGATGGCGAAAAGGCTTGTGACAATTATTGCTGGCATTGGGTGAACCTGGGGCTGGATACATTTCAACATTGGGGTAATTTTAGACATTAACTTTACACACTATTTTCCACCAAAAATAGTATATATATATTTCCCTGGGCAGGGCCGGCATCAGCACCCGGCAAACCGAGGCAAGTGTTGGGGCGACACTTGCTTGGGATTCTGCTCCTAGAGGGAGCCCCTGTCTAGGAGTGGATTCCCCCACCCTGGTAGTGCCACACAGCCCTCCTCCCTGGTAGTGACACATAGCCCCCCTCCCTGGTAGTGACACATAGCCCCCCTCCCTGTAAGTAGCACCTTTGGGGCTCCCTCTAGGAGTGGAATCCCCAGCCAGAGCATTGCCGACGCTCTGGCCGGGGATTCGGCTCCTGGAGAAGCCCCTGATGTCACTGTCCATAAATGGACAGTGACGTCAGGGGCTCCTCCTGGAGCCGAATCCCTGTCCAGAGCGATGTCGGGTATTCCAAAAGTGCTACCTACTGGGAGGGAGGCTGTGTGGCACTGCCAGGGAGGAGGGCTGTGTGGTACTACCAGGGAGGGGGCTGTGTGGCACTACCAGGGAGGGGAGCTGTGTGGCACTACCTGGGAGGGGGGCTGTGTGGCATTACCTGTAAAAGGGGCTGTGTGGTATTACCTGAGAGTTGGGCTGTGTGGCGCCACCTGGGAGGGGGCTGTGTGGTGCTTCCTGGGAGGGGGGGCTATGTGGCTGTACCTGCGAGTGGGGCTGTGTAGCAGTTCCTACAAGGGGGGCTGTGTGGCATTATCTACAAAGGGGGCTGTGTGGCACAAACTACAGGGGGCACTGTGGCACTATCTACAGAGGGCACAACATTTATGGGGGTGCAAACTGGGAGCTTAACTTGAATATGGGTGCAAAAAGTAACGTTTTCTGTCATTTTACTGCCGCCGTGAGTTCCCCCGCAAAGGGGCTCACTAATTATGTGTCACCCAAGGGCCCAAATAAACCCTGACCCTGGGCATAGGTCTCCATTCTTTACCCTACAGTAGGGTGCCAGGCAGGGATGCCCCATAATTTTCTGTTTAAGTCTATGAGGATTGGGTTGCAGGAGGTAAAAACTGCCCTATTTTCAGATTACATACTTCTATTTATGGCTGGTTTTATGATTAAATGGTTATTCCCATCTAATAAAGTGATGACATCACTAGGATATGCCATCACTTTATGATTGGTGGGGTTTTCACCTCTGGGACCCCACTGATTTTGAGAATTAAGGGGTGGCAGCGCTGATTTAGACTGTTTTTTCCTGCACAGAGGCGCCCCTGAAAACGTCTCCCAATTAATAATTGGAATAATAATTAGAATGATGTATCCAGTCTATATATACCTCCCTCACTTGAATGGGGCTGTGCTGCAGTTGCCTGCACAGGGGGCGGCTTGGGCGCCGCTGTGGGGGGAATTACAGCACAGCCCTGTTTGTGTAAGGGAGGCATATATTAGACTGGATACATCATTCTGATTATTATTCCAATTATCAATTGGCAGCAGCTTCGGTCGAACCCTAAGACTCAACAGCACTATCACATACAATATGTTCTTCTCTTCGTCCAATGGCAAGACAATCTATAACTTATATTGAATGTGACACAATTAGTATGTGGAAGGAACTGAGAAAGATTTGGCTTGTCCCTGTAGATATCAAAATAGCTAATGTTATGAAATTATGTAGAATTCTAGGCACGAATGTCCAAAATATAGTTTTGGATCTGAAGGCAGAAGGAAAGAATACAGTAAAACCAGTGGCGGATTAAGTAGACCATGGGCCCTGGGCTGTTACCCAAACTTGGGCCCCCCTTCCTCACCGCCGCCCTGCCGCGCCGTAACTATTTTTAACACTACCTTTTTGGGCAAGCATTAACAGTGTTACGATTTCCCTTGTCACAGCGCGGTGTCCCTACATACTGAGAGTATCACACTGTGCAGGGACACAACCTCCTGACAAGGGGAATTGTCTATCAGTCCTGGACTGCAGAAAGACTTTTTGTGAAATACAAGGATTCCTATAATAAACATGTCAGGAAAGGTGACAGATTCTCTTTAAATCTAGTGACTCACAGGTGACGACGTCTCAGATTCTAGTAGTTTTTTTCCTCTTTTCTTCTCCATCCGGTCCAGCGCTCATGACGACTTCTCCCGGCCATGACTCATTTCTGCAGAATTTGCCACTCAGACGTCTCCTCACTTTTCCAACATTTCCACACCTATAAACGAAAATAAAGTTATCATGGTGCCACATACTGTGCCCCTAAATATAATAGCACCAAACACTGCGTGCCTGAATATAATAATACCACACACTGTAAAACACCACATACACACAGCCCCCTGTACATAGTGCCACACACAGCCCCTGTAGATATTACACACCCCCATAGATATCGCCATACACAGCCCCCTCTATATATCACACATCCCCCTCGTAGAGCGTTACACACAGCCCCCTATAGATAGTGCCGTACAGCCCCCCTGTAGAGAGCGCCACACAGCCCTCCCCCTCTTGTAAATAGCACCAAAAAGCCCCCCCTATAAAGAGCGCCACACACATACCACTGTTGATAGCACTACACAGCCCCCCTTGTATATAGTGCCACACAGCTCTCCCCCTTGTATATAGTGCCACACAGCGCTCCCCCTTGTATATAGTGCCTCACAGCGCTCCCCCTTGTATATAGTGCCTCACAGCGCTCCCCCTTGTATATAGTGCCTCCCAGCGCTCCCACTTGTATATAGTGCCTCACAGCGCTCCTCCTTGTATATAGTACCTCACAGCGCTCACTCTTGTATATAGCGCCTCACAGCGCTCACTCTTGTATATAGTGCCTCACAGCGCTCCCCCTTGTATATAGTGCCTCACAGCGCTCCCCCTTGTATATAGTGCCACAAGGTTATGTACACATTTAAAAACTTTATATTATAATTATATATATATATATATATATATATATATATATATATATATATATATATATAGTGTATGTATCAGTGTGATTTATGAAAAAATATTTTTACTTTTTGAGATACAGCTGCTTTGTATCCTGTATCCGTCAGGTCAGCAGGACTGACAGGATCAGTGACACGCAGGATCCACCTCAAATCTATCACATTTAAGATTATAACTTAGCGCAGGGCCCGTTTCACTGATCCCGTCAGTCCTGCTGACCTGACGGATACAGGATACAAAGCAGCTGTATCTCAAAAAGTTAAAATATTTTTTAATAAAACGTAATTACAAAGTTGCCCCAAACACACATTTTTATTAAAAAAAAATAAAACCGACGTGATTTTTGCGACGTTTTTTCCGTAGATAATGCAGGTTTCGTTTTTTTAGCGTTTTTATACACAACTTTTTTGCTATTTTAGAATTTTTATTCATAAAGTTTGAAAATAATAGTAAAAAAATAAGCTTTTTTACGTGTCAGCTATTTTTTTTTTTGGTAATAACATAGTTTTACCCTAAAATAGACCTTTTATTTGTAATCGTCATTGTCTACCGTAAATTTTAATATATTACATGTCTATATTAGGGTAATTGGGTCAGCGCTAGCGTTACAACAATGATTGGCGGGGGGGGGGAGGGCGACGTTTTTATTGGGGTGGGTATTTTATGTGTATTTATTATTACATTTTTTTTTGCACTTTACTTTATTATTTTTTATTACTATGGTCTGTCTCCCAAAGGTCAAAAAAGACCTTTGGGGAACTTTATATATTTTTTTTCTTTGTTTTACACCATCTTTTCCACTGTAACTGGAGCTGCACAGCAGCCCCAGTTACAGGGGAAATCAGCCCTCTCATAGTGACGATTGTCACTAATAGGGCTGTGCTGGGTCTAGTAAGACCCAGCAACAGTCTGCCACTAACGGCACCCGGCGATCATGTGACCAGTCACATGATCACCGGGAGGAATAGAGACAGCGCCGCTGCTGCTGTCTCTATTCCTTTACACAGCGTTCATTGAGCGCTGTGTAAAAGAGATCAGAGAAGACAGAAGCAGCGAAAGCTGCTCCTATCTTCTCCTCAGGGTCCCCGGCAGTCACTGACAGCCGGAGACCCGACATTCAGCTGCCCGATCGCGCGGGCAGCAAGTTAAAACCCGAGTCTATGGCTCGGGTTTTAAGGACCCGTCCCTGACCGCTGGCCGTAAAAATACAGCCAGCGGTCAGGAACCAGTTGGGCAGGAGGATAAGCCTATACTGACCTCAGCGCCGGTGACCGCCCGCCCGGCTCTTCTCCCTCCTGCTGCTTTGGAGTAACAGAACAGCCGTCCGTCGCTGTTCTGTTACTCAATGGCGGCGGCCCACACTTGTCAGGGAGGCGTGTCCTACCCCTTTCCCGGCCAATTCCCTGCTCCTCCTCATCTTCGGCACTTAGCAGCGCTAGCGCGCTGAATAGATTTAGCAGATGATGTGCGGTTCGGGCTGCCATGGGCCCCCTGGGAGCCTCGGGCCCCGGGCGGCCGCCCGAAACGCCCATATGATAATCCGCCACTGAGTAAAACACCCGTTGGATGATGTGGATCCCTATTTATATACCCTGCAAGAACTTTCACAGGCTAGCAATTATTTTTTACAATGTTTGCACTAATGCAATTGACAAATTAATGGGATCTTACTTACAGAAAATCAATTTACTCTTTTTTTCAGGGAGATTAGGGATGGACATGGGTTACTTGGTGCTCCTATTCAGTTTTCATATTGGCACATCCGCTGCGAATTTCAGATATTACTCCCTGAATACTTGAGGGATAGCGTCTGTTTAGGAAGCGTGTCCTTAGTGGGAAATAAAGAAAATCTTATTTCAGGCTCATCCATTCAGACTGACACATGTCCAAAAGAGCGACAAGCCCAATATGGATCTTTACCATAGTACACGGTTTTACCCATAGGTGCAGAATCAATGGAAGGGGTGCTGTCATTCATAGGGGAACAGATCTCTTCAATTTTCCCTTCCCACTTATATTCCACTCGATGGCACCACATTGAATAGACAGCAGACAGTGGTGAACTTGCCTGCACTGATGCACATTGATTGTCTTACTGGTGATTAAATGGTGCCCATTGTACAACTGGATCCAACCTTATGTCCTTTTTGTGGCTGACATCCACACCCAATTAAAACTATAAATATCTGTAGATAGAATATACCATTCTTAAAAAAAATCCAAACAAAATGTTGGGGGCGATGTAAAACAAAAAAAAGACACTAAAAGGAGTATAGTCTAAATGTTACACTAAATTCTGCTGCCTATGTCTGATGTGTAAGATGGTTTGTGTTTTTCACTTCAGTCTCCCGTCTATTTTCTTTCTGTTTTACGAATTGAAGTTAAACTTCACAGTCAAACGGTGTTGTTTTACAATGTTAGGAGCGCCAGTTGCACTTTTCATTTTCTTTAAAAGGAATGTACCTGCCTTATAGTTGTACGTAGTGTGATTTTTTGCAATTTAAAAAAAAACAACAATTTTTTTTTGTATCTTTTCTGGTTTTGTCTGAGGCTGAAATATAAGTGAACTTTAGTAAACTTTAGGGCATGGGCCTACACTACTATTCGGAAAATATAGCACTGCTCAAATTATTTTGCTTGGCAATATACTGGGCATAAATCTTGTAATTGCATCAAGAGTTTGGACACATTGTGGGAGAAAAAGTAAAGGCTTTGTCCGCTTTTTTAAATCTTTCTCTGGTTGCCCTCCCACTCATAACCCTAGCAATCTGTGGAAAAAAATTAATTGTTTATTTCTCCTGTAGCACCACCACAGGGCAAATGAAGAATTACATGGTAGTCATTAAAATCAATGGGAGGTTCATGTAACGCACAGACATGCTGTGTTCTCCAAAGGACAACACTCTTCTTAATGGAGGTTGCAAATGAGGGGCCACTCTGTAGAAACTGAAAAGCCTTTAACAAAGAATTTGAGAATAATAATTTGTAAGCCAGGCGCCTGTTGCTTTGATCCTGATGCAACAATCATCCAAGCATTCTTCAGAGAATAGTTTTTTTCTGCGTTACACATGAACTTAATCTCATTTTGTGCTTTCGTAATGAAATTAACGTATGCTTCCATGTATATTATAACACAGAAAAAGCTTGAGACAATAATTGGAGTCTTACCGCTGGCTTTTGACTTTTCTCTGCCTTTTTGTCCTTCACCCGCTCTTGCTCTATGGTCCTTCGATATGTAACAGTTATGATTTACTTAACCTTGTTTGAACGTCACCAATGAAATAAAAAAATAAAATGAAAAACTTTAGCAAATACTTTCCTGATCTCATAGGATGGGATTCAGTTCAGTCATTGGCACCAATCATATAACTCCTGCATAGAGCTGTAATAAAACTTTATGCATGGGGCCTTAGGATTGAACTGAGCTTTCCAGTTAACTATAGATAACCAACTATTCTAATTGTCTATTATCTATGTGTGTTATGCCATTTTCCAAGTTTCCATGGGTTACAACAAATTCTTTGAGGCTACAGTAAAAAAAAGGAATATATTTACGCAGAGTATGTCAAAGTGGTTGTGAAAGATGGGATAACTATAAGGGTATGTTCACACGCTTAACAAAACACGGCTGAAAATACGGAGCTGTTTTCAAGGAAAACAACCTCTGATTTTCAGCCGTTTTTTAAAAAACTTGCGTTTTTGCTACGTTTTTTTACGGTCGTTTTTGGAGCTGTTTTTCAATTGAATCTATGAAAAACGGCTCAAGAAGTGACATGCACTTCTTTTTATGAGAAGTTTTTTTTTTTACGCGCCCGCTTTAAAAAAAAGCCCGTGGGAACGGAACGTCGTTTGGAGGAGTTCAGTCCCCGCATTTTTAGCCATTTTTCGGCCCGAAAACTGCTTAAAATAGCCCGTGTGAACATACCCTAAGGGTTGCAGAAGTTGCAAAGGAAAGGGGGTTATCAGCTGCAAGAAGGCTCATGCATTCATTAAAATTCAAGGAGTGCACAATTCTCTACTTCACTCCTCCCTTAGAAGCTGGTTACAGTATGACACTATGACTGAAGAAGCCGGCAGTAAAGTCAAGTATCAAGTGCACCAATTTGTCACATGTTATGTCAAGGTTGATGTACTGTATATGTGCATTATGGGGATTACGTTGTATTTCATATGATGTATAAACTAAGCGCTGTATGACAGTACTAGTTCAGCACTTATGGCTGTAATAATTAAGCATCGCATGGTGACTTTAGTTGAGTACTGTATGGTAGTATTAATTGAGCACGGTATGGAAATACTGGGCACTGTATAGTAGGATTAATTGAGCACGGTATGGAAATACTGGGCACTGTATAGTAGGATTAATTGAGCACGGTATGGCAATACTGGGCACTGTTTAGTAGTATTAATTGAGCATGGTATGGCAATACTGGGCACTGTTTAGTAGTATTAATTTAGCATGGTATGGCAATACTGGGCACTGTTTAGTAGTATTAATTGAGCATGGTATGGCAATACTGGGCACTGTATAGTAGGATTAATTGAGCACAGTATGGCAATACTGGACACTGTATTGTACTATTAATTGAGTACTCTGAGACAGTATTGAGTTAAGTTTGTTGGTATTAATTGAGTGCAGTGCGGTCTGTGAAGCCCTAGAGGTAAAGGTCTGTGTAGAAAGTTTGCTATGGTGGCCACTTTCAAAAAAAGAAGACACAGAGAATGAGTAGTCCAGCCACCTTTAACAAACATTGGAATGAAAACCTAATAATTGTTTCAGCCTTTTGGACAATTAAAGGGTTATTCCCAAGTGAAGGCTTATTTTTATTTTCATGAATATTAAACATACTGAAAATTATTAGTTTAATGATGTAAATACTTTTTTAAATTCATTTTCTAAGTACCTTGTTTCTAAGCCGTCCAACGCAGCTACTGCTTGTTATATTTTCTAAATGTGGGCGTGAGGTGCTTTATGTCAATCAGGCCACTCTGCATCAGGAGTGAAGGTGGCAGAACAATGGTCTCAACCAGGCATGATGAGCGTGGTTGAGACGACTCTCCCGTCTTCCCAGCAATCTTTATTTGTCCGTCCCCCCCTTAGTTTTAGTGTTCATGTCTCCCTGGCAGTCACTCACAGTCAGAAAAGCCCCCCCCCCTCGCACGGTGCAGTGACATGTTTGATTGAATCTGTGTCTATAAGAATGTATGAAACAAGAAATCTGTTTACGGCCAGTGATAGGGAGAATGAGTGCACTTTTGAACACTTGTTCCTAATCATCGGCCTGTTGAACATGTCAAGCAAACGCTAGTTTGTCAGCTCATCGAATATTTTATGTGGCCGAAAAAATTATGGTTTGTCGGCAGCACATTTTTCCGTATAAACAGAGGATGTGTTGCCAACTCTATGGGGACGAACGGTGGTATTAATAATCGTTCATTCCCATACTCACGATCATTGGCTCAATAGCGCAAAAAAGTGCCAATCGAGATGTTATCATCGATTGTCACTCGTTACTGGTCAGAAAATCAGCCCTTGTAAAAGGACCTTACAAGGTTCCAAACTTTGTGTTTATGTTTTATAACAAATTTAAAAAAGGAATCCTATAATATGTATATTAATACTGACAACAAGGAAGAAAGAAGTAACTATCTCAGTATGGACTGGAGCAAACAAATGTAGCAGTGTTATTGCACATCCAGACACATACCCTCAAAACATGTTTAGTTCAACTGTCTGGTAATTTAAGGCATGATCAGTTAAAATATGGTTTCCTGACGTGTAACTTCCTCTTGTGGCTATTGAGCAGCACTGAAGGACTGTAGATGTCACAAGGTGGAGGTCTATTGCTTCCAATTAGACCTTCATAATGCTATGTCTCCCCTGCAGCTGCCCACAGACAGGCAACAGCTGATCAAATGGGCATCCATCCAGTTATGAGACCTCAGATCAAGGGCGTAACAGGTAACCATTTGGCCCCACAGCAAAACTTGGAATGGGACCCAATCACAACCTCCTTCAGTAGCAAGTAAATTCAGGACTTGTAAAGTTTGTTATTTGGTCTCCACCATGTCACCATCTCCCAGTGACCTGCATTCATTTTTCCATTGCTCCTTTCACTCTCTTCTATGATCCACTACAGTCTTACACTGCACCTTACTACTAAGTGGAGTTCAGCCTCCTCGGCTGCTGGGCCCCATATCAGCTCCTATGCCTGCTACCCTGGTAGTTATGCTCATGCCTCAGATGATCAACTGGCACCAAGGGGGCAACAATCTGAGAGTATGTTGTCCAAACCAGATAACCATTATAAATAAGTAAAAAGTACAATGCTTTAAAAAGTGAAAGACAACATCTTTATCAGAAAATGTCATGCTTCAAAGCTCTTTCAGGAGTCGACAATGTCTTACAGGGTAGCAACCTATAGGTGGCCCTGAAGAGTGTTTTTTTCCTTCTAGAGAAGAGCTATTTTGCATACTTTTACCAGGGAGCATTGCCTTAAATACTCTTTACATTTAGCTGGATCTCCGCAAGTGGAATCAGTACCTTTCATTAGACATAATGGTAAAACGGAGTAATTTATCAAAAATATGCCTTTTAATTATAACATAAAAATAAAAAATATTGTCCCAAATATAAGTTAATTGCAAACCTAAAATTAACAGGGATTCTAAATCATATGATGGAGTAAGTTATTTATTTAATAATTTTGACCATTATTTTGTCTTTGCAAAAGGATAAGTTATTACATTTTGCACTGAAAAAAGTGGGACGGGCGCAGGTCCTTTTACGAGACATATGTTTTACATTTCAATTCTTGCTCATTACTCTTAATTTTGACAATGACTACAATGTCTATAACTTTAATAGAACTCTAGCAAATACAATATGTTGTATTTCTGCCACTTGGTCAGTTTATATTGTCACTGAGATGCAGAAGTCAAGTTTGGATGCTCTTGTTAATTTAACGTTATTTACTTTGAAATATAAGCTTTCATTTTAATGGCAATCTTCTGACCAATAAAACGTTAACATTTCAGCTTCAGTTCTTGTAAGAAAGGTTCTATTGTATATGGTTTTTTTTTATTTTTAAGTAAAATTGACAATGACAGTATATTGGCAAGTCTTACAAGGTTAAAACAATCTAGATGTTATTACAAGTGTTTAAACATATTAATAAAAAGGAAACAATGCAATTTCTCAAAAATTCTTTTGAACCATCACAGCAGCAGCTGACTGGATCACGGGTTTATCTCTTTTCTAACACTTACCGAGGACTCCAGTCAGCAATTTCTCTGAAACTGATATACTGTTATTTTCACTCCAAGGGTTCTAGAGTTCATTTTTTCCTGACAGTTTTAGGGACTTAGGAAAAAATGGTAAGAAGGAGAGAACAATCCTATCTGAGGTCAACTTCATTTATTTCTGGAGTTATACAAGCGTTATAGGATTTCCTTTGTTACTACAAGAACAGCTTTTTATAATTTATATAAAATCAAAAATTGCATTTTTAATTTGCCACAAATATTTTATAAAATCTGACCCAAATACCACTATGCCTTTGGTAGTGTTAAAGGAGTTCTCTCTATAAATATGCTAGTCATAAAAGTCAGGTTTGTAGGGGTCAAGCACCTGGGACCCCCTACAACTTAGAAAAAGAAACATCTCTTGACTCGGATTCAGGATTTTGTAAAAGTGTCCCGTTATGAGGCAGGCGTTCAAATGAATGGGAGTTCAGGGGAGCAATTTTGTCTATAAACATCACTACTACTATGCAACGTCACACTGAGGTAAAGTAAGCCAGTCATATATTGTAGTTCAGCCGACCACTATTTCTCCCGACTATATCCTACATTTACAGTACATCTGGAGTTGTATAAAAGATTGGGCATGTTGAAATCCAACATGCTATATCTTTTTTTTTTCCGGATATGTGCCTTCAGGGGATAGTCGAGATGCCCCCAAACATGAGATTGTTGGCCGGCCCAGCTGATATTGGGATAAGCGGCCAACAGATCGATGATCAATTGGTCATCAAACAATATTTAGACAATAACATCGCAAAGATCATTATATAGTTAAATGCGATCAGAAAATAATGCATGACAGAACGTGGCCAATTAATGGCTGACAATCAATAGAAGCAGTCTAAATATAATGTTTTTTTAAATGGACCATATATCGACCCACCTTTGAGATATTGTATCATTTCATTTTTTTTTTTAATGCTACATGTTGAATAAAATTATTGACTAGCCCAGCAGTGAATGCAGTGTATATACACTACCGTTCAAAAGTTTAGGGTCACTTAGAAATGTCCTTATTTTTGCAAGAAAAACACAGTTTTTTTCAATGAAGATAACATTAAATTAATCAGAAATATACTCTATACATTGTTAATGTGCTAAATGACTATTCTAGCTGCAAACGTCTGTTTTTTAATGCAATATCTACATAGGTGTATAGAGGCCCATTTCCAGCAGCCATCACTCCAGTGTTCTAATGGTACATTGTGTTTGCTAACTGTGTTAGAAGGCTAATGGATGATTAGAAAACATTTGAAAACCCTTGTGCAATTATGTTAGTACCGCTGTAAACAGTTTTGCTGTTTAGAGGAGCTATAAAACTGACCTTCCTTTGAGCTAGTTGAGAATCTGGAGCATTACATTTGTGGGTTCGATTAAACTCTCAAAATGGCTAGAAACAGAGAGCTTTCATGTGAAACTCGACAGTCTATTCTTGTTCTTAGAAATGAAGGCTATTCCATGCGAGAAATTTCCAAGAAACTGAAGATTTCCTACAACGGTGTGTACTACTCCCTTCAGAGGACAGCACAAAAAGGCTCTAACCAGAGTAGAAAGAGAAGTGGGAGGCCCCGCTGCACAACTGAGCAACAAGACAAATACATTAGAGTCTCTAGTTTGAGCAATAGACGCCTCACAGGTCCTCAACTGGCAGCTTCATTAAATAGTACCCGCAAAACGCCAGTGTCAACATCTACAGAGAAGAGGAGACTCTGGGATGCTGGCCTTCAGGGCAGAGTGGCAAAGAAAAAGCCATATCTGAGACTGGCTAATAAAAGGAAAATATTAATATGGGCAAAAGCACACAGACATTGGACAGAGGAAGATTGGAAAAAAGTGTTATGGACAGACGAATCGAAGTTTGAGGTGTTTGGATCACACAGAAGAACATTTGTGAGACGCAGAACAACTGAAAAGATGCTGGAAGAGTGCCTGACGCCATCTGTCAAGCATGGTGGAGGTAATGTGATGGTCTGGGGTTGCTTTGGTGCTGGTAAAGTGGGAGATTTGTACAAGGTAAAAGGGATTTTGAATAAGGAAGGCTATCACTCCATTTTGCAACGCCATGCCATACCCTGTGGACAGCGCTTGATTGGAGCCAATTTCATCCTATAACAGGACAATGACCCAAGGCCCACCTCCAAATTATGCAAGAACTATTTAGGGAAGAAGCAGGCAGCTGGTATTCTATCTGTAATGGAGTGGCCAGCGCAGTCACCAGATCTCAACCCCATAGAGCTGTTGTGGGAGCCGCTTGACCGTATGGTACGCAAGAAGTGCCCATCAAGCCAATCCAACTTGTGGGAGGGGCTTCTTGAAGCATGGGGTGAAATTTCTCCTAATTACCTCAGCAAATTAACAGCTAGAATGCCAAAGGTCTGCAATGCTGTAATTGCTGCAAATGGAGCATTCTTTGACTAAAGCAAAGTTTGAAGGAGAAAATTATTATTTGAAATAAAAATCATTATTTCTAACCTTGTCAATGTCTTGACTATATTTTCTAGTCATTTTGCAACTCATTTGAAAAATATAAGTGTGAGTTTTCATGGAAAACACAAAATTGTCTGGGTGACCCCAAACTTTTGAACGGTAGTGTATATATATATATATATATATATATATATATATATATATATATACACATATATACATATATACAAGAAGAAAATTCAGCAGCACTCCAATGATCAAGGTGAAAAAAAAGTGAAATTTATTGTGCCAACATGGCAATGCAACGTTTCCGTCCCACCTTGGGACCTTTCTCAAGCTTGAGAAAGGTCCCAAGGTGGGACGGAAACGTTGCATTGCCATGTTGGCACAATAAATTTCACTTTTTTTTCACCTTGATCATTGGAGTGCTGCTGAATTTTCTTCTTGGATATGCGTATGGTCTTTGGATCGGGACTATCAGCTGGCACCCTTCATTATTGGAATTTGTACGTTGAAATAGAGTGCTGCCGTTTTTTCTACTGGTGCATTTACATATATATATATATATATATATATATATATATATATATATATATATATATGTAGTAGATAATTATCACCTAGCAAATAGGGTACCTTAGTCCCTAACATAGTTCCTCATCATGGGTCCATACTTACTATTTCACCACAAAATAGTGAGATGGAAAGGAATTCGTAAGCACAAGACCAGCCAAGGCTCAAAGAAGTGTTAGTGTATGGATTTGCCTCAATACGTCATGGCCTGAAAGTTTGACTATTAAACTTCATGTAGGAACTTTTTTTTTGGTTACTAAAACCTATAAAGTTTGGATGAAAATTATTTTTTAGACATATTGGATAAGGTCAGAAGACTTCTCACTCTTTGGCTTTCCCATAAATATATAGACTTCATATAAAAGTAGTGCAATTGTAAATAATGGTGCTAAATAAGATCTAATGGTCCCCAGACGATGTCCCTGTATTGATTATATCTGAGAACAGTCTTGTAGGAACAGGCAGCATGAACAGACTTGTTACCTTTCGCTGTAGTTCACAGTATAAATAAGACCCCAGTCTCTTGATAGTACAACCTTTAAGAAACCTCCAAAGCAAAGAAAAGTTAATTTTTTCTACTTAAATGAAACACCTTCCACAATGCAGCCAATGTTTCTTTCTACCTGTTAATAATCAGAACTGCCATAAACAATATTGTGTAACATAACTCAATATATAAACACAATATTTAATATCAGTATTTTAATTCAAAAATGTGTTTCAATGAGGTAAACCTTATATACAGACTGAGGGCCACAAGTTCTTACAGTATATCAAAAATGTATTCTGCTTTCCCCAGGTACCAGTAAGACATTATCTAATATTTTAGTCACTAGGTGAAGTTTACTCATAATAAATGAATGATCAGGTGAACTTTTTGTACAAAAATATGAGGGTTCATGATGAGTCCAAAGTCCTGAAGCAATTGTACTGAAGCTGGTAGTGTGGATTTAGTGTTAATATTATACAGAATTGTCTATCCTGCATTATTTGACATAGTTAAAATTTTAAAGATACAAATTTTCATTTTAAAATATCCCATTTTATACTAAAGTCCTTATCATGTGTATGAAAATTTTCAAACTATACATGAAACATGTATCAGAAGGAGATGAAAGAAAAGTTCAGCAATTCTGGATTTTATGTTTTGCAGTGATGGTTTTCATGTGGGCCGAAATACCCCCAAAATTATTAATATCTATCCATCTATCTGTCTACCGCTCCCCTTTACATGTCACTTATTTTATTATTTTATGCATACATACATACCTTGCCTCTACTTTTATGAATGTACTATCATTTATAGTACCTGCTCTCTGGGTGAATGTGCCTATGATGCCCAATGCCGTGTGAGAAAAAAGTTTAGGAGCACTACATCGGAAAAGAACAAGTACTACCATCTACCAAGGCCTACCAAATGTGTAAAATTTCCATGCAGTCAAAAGCAAAAAACTGTAGTCACACTGTTCATTATTGAAGTTATATACATCTTATGAAAAAGTTTTAGCGCACTACATATCAGTTTATCAATGGCCTGTTCTAAATTGTCTTGACAAGCGTGGAGCATATTTACCCAGGTCGCCCTGGGTCCTCCAATCCTAAAGAGCCCTGACACCTCACGCACATATATAAGCAAAAAACAACAACAATTAGTCTACCAGTAAATTTATGGATTATGGAAAACCTTTACAAGTATAGGAAAAATTCACAAAGTCAATACTGCTGTTGGACTGAGTGCTGGGAGGCTTGAGTGCCAATCAATAAGTAACAATGCCACCCCTAAAGCGACTCCCCAGGGTCCACCTTTCTAAGGCTCATTTACCTCAGTACATGTGTGCAGGGCTGCCATCAGAAATTTTTGGATCCCACGCAGTCAAGGCGTCTGGACCCCACTATTACCAGGGGATAAGGGTGGCAACAGAAAGTGGTGGGAGGGGGTCAGGGGTGAGACGCAAACTAGCAGCGGCTCTGTGGAGGGGTAGGTCAGAGACAGTAGGTGGGTAGGGGCTCTGTCAAGGGGCAGAAGGGAAAGACTAGGGGGAGGAGGGCTAAAAGAGCGGAAAGTAATAGGGGCAGGGGTGGGGCCATATCTATACACATATCACAAGGTTATAGACAGTGTATATTCTTTGTATCTATCTACAATATCCAAAAGACCAATCACCAATATCATGGCATGTAAAGCAATCATTAATTTCTTAATCCAGTAATGAGTTTATTAAAAAATCAAAAAACAAACACACTATCATATAATTGGTATATAGGTCATAACTATTCTTAGAAAAACTCTCTAGGAACACGGTAAGGCAGACACGGTCAAATCCAAACATAGCAACTAACGTAATATAAGTAATGAAGATGAGGGAAATCCAGCTAGGCAAAGCTGGCTCACCAGATAGTCATATTGTAACATCATGTATGTAAACACGTAGCACTAACAACATGCTCGGAGAACCTCCACTTTGGGATAAGGCGTTTATGTAGCCATGGGTCGTCTCACGTATTTTAGGGACGTCAATGAAACATTAACAATCTCAGCTGCCAGTGTGTTGAGTGGCGTGTGGTAATTATGTTTGTATGGTGCTAAATGAATGATGTCATCCTGAAAGTCCTCTACGTCTGTAATCTAAGGTGATATGGTAATATGGTGCTCAATGAATGACGTGATCCTGAAAGGCCTGTATGTCTGTAGTCTGAGGTGAGTGACCATACATCTGATATTCGATTCCCATCACAAATGGACCAATGAGAAATATTGGCTTTAGTGGATGACATCATCCTCAGATCACTACATGTAATCTAGAGCAAAGTAAATACTAATGGAAATTTGTTTATAGAAACAGATAGTGGCGCATACGGAAGGTATTGGTATACAAGAAATTATTAAATTATGCAATAAGATATTATCTAGTGGATGTTTCTCCTTAAAGGCTATGTACACTTTCGAGTGAGTTTTTTTAAATAAAAATGTGTATCAGTGTGTTTGGTGCAACTTTCCAGTTAGTTTTTAAAAAAATATATTTTTATTTTTACTTTTTGAGATACAGCTGCTTTATATTCTGTATACAGAGCAGCTGTATCTTGCGCTGAATCCTGTATCCACCAGGTCCGCGGGACTGACCGGTTCAATGATAGCGGGTCCTGCGAGTCTCTGACACACAGGATCAAGCGGTTACCGATCACATCTAAGTTTATAACTTACATGTGATCGATTACAGGTGGATCCTGCATGTCAGAGACTCGCAGGACCCGCTGACACTGAACCTGTCAGTCCCGCTGAGCTGACGGATTCAGGTCTCAGCGCACAATATAGCTGCTCTGTATACAGGATGCAAAGCAGATGTGTCACGAAGCGGGTTAGTGGACCCACTAGGCCGTACCGCCGTAGCGGGGAGGCAGCTGGCCAAACAACAGGAAACCACAGAATTACAATGTCCCGCACAAGGGTACCTGGATAGTCCAGACGGTGGCCGCAGCTCTGGCACTGATGTAGATGGTTGCAGCAGATAACGCCAAACGTGGCGGATGACACAGGTGCCGCAGGTTGCGCCAGACGTGGCGGATTCCTCCGGACGTGGCAGATGACACAGGACGTGACGGATACCTCCGGACGTGGCGGATTCCTCCGGACATGGCAGATGACACAGGACGTGGCGGATTCCTCCGGACGTGGCAGATGACACAGGATGTGGCGGATTCCTCCAGAGGTGGCACGACTTGATACTAAAGACACAGCACGGGAAACAGGAATGGGGAACAAGGCACGGGTCACAACTGGAACGGGAAACACTAAGGGACCATTTGCAAGGCAGACTGGGAAAACTAACAATGCTCAGGCAAGGATCAGAAGGCCTGGGGCCTTCTTATAGACCAGGAAATCATGGCAGTTGATGATGATGACGATTTCCTAAGTGCGCGCGCTGGCCCTTCAATGCCGGGCACGAGCCTGCGCGCGCACCCTACGGGACACAGCAGAACGGAGCGGAAGTGAGCGCTGGCGTCTCTTAGGAAGGAGATGGGGGCCAGCGCTCACGGATCCATGGCTGCGGGCGTCGGGAGTTGAGTAAACACGCCGGCCCGCGGCCATGGACGCTACAAGATGTATCTCAAAAAGTAAAAATAATTTAAAAAAAAAACTAATTAGAAAGTTCAACCAAACACACTGATACACATTTTTATTGAAAAAATGCTTTAGAAGGTGTACATAGCCTTTAAGGAGACAATACAATACAATACAGGAGAGAGACAATACAAATGTAAGTTGCAAGACAATCCAAATGTAAGTTGCAAGACAATCCAAATGTAAGCTAGAATTCCTTCTCTGCTGCTTAAATAAATACACAGTAGGTCCGATGAAGGTCTTGTGACGAAAACATTTAGCCTGTGTACACCGTATAATTTGAATTGTCCTATATCTTTAAATAAAATAAAAAATTACATTGAAAGAAAAATGTCATGTTTGAGTTGTGAAGAGTGCGGAGTTCTATGATATATTGAATCTGGTTTGGGAAACCTACTCCTGCACCCCTGGCGCATAAAAAACTTAATTGCCGTAATTTATCTTCTATCACTAAATTAACTCAGACTCTCAGCCAGATTTCTAAATTTATTCACACCCCAAATCAGACGCCAAATGAATACACATCCCAATCAAACCCCAAATTATTTCAGACCCCTGACCAGACCCTTAAATTAATTAAGACCAAAACCCTAAATAAATTCAGACTTCCAACCAGAGCCCTACATTAATTCAGACCCCAGACCAGTACCCTTAAAATAATTCAGAATCCCAACTAGTCCTGTAAAGTAATTCAGACTCCCAACCAGACCCCAAAATTAATTCAGTCTCCTGACTAGACCCTTACATTAATTCAGTCCTCCGACCAAGCCCTAAATTAATTCAGACCCCTAAATTAATTCAGACTCCCAATCAGAGTCCTAAATTAATTTACACCCCTAGCCAGCATCAGGACCTAGTGAAGCAAGGCCCCAGTGGTAGTTACTTTGGATAGGGAATGGGCTCTGCAGTATAATAGGTCCTATACCTTTCTCCAAACTAACTACCACTTGGGATAATTTTATATGGGCAGCAGTGGGAAGCAGCAGCCATCACCTTTTTTTTAAATTTTGTGACAGGTCCGCTGACGGAAGCACCAGACACACTGCCTGATGGAGGCAGGGTGTGGACTCACTGGGCCGTACCGCGTAGCGGGATGGCAGCTGGCCAAACAGGTAAGGTATAGAGTCTATAGTTCAGAAAAGGGTACCTGAGGCAATGTAGACAGTAGCAAGACAGGCTCGGCTGGAACCAGACAGCAGGTAGACATCAGGCGTGGAGTAGTAGAACAGGCGTGGAAATGCAGCACAACACGACAACACCTCAGCACGGCAGTAGACCAGGGTGGTACAGATAGCACGGGAAACAGGATACAGGAACGGGAAACACTGGGGAGCTGGAAGACACTTAGGAGACCATTTGCATAGACAGACTAAGGAAAACAACAACAACAACGCTCAGGCGAGGATAAGAAGGGCGGTGACCCTCTTATAGTCCAGGAGTTCATGAGTAGATGATGATGATTTTCAGGTGCGCGCGCTGGCCCTTTAAGAGCGGGCACGAGCGTGCACCCTCCGAGAGACAGGCTCGATACCCGGAAGTGAGTGCCGGCGCCTCACAGGGGGACGACGCAGCACAGCAGCAGGACGTCCATGACCGCGGTCATCAAGGGGTAAGTTAGAACAACAGACCGCGGCCATAAACGTTACAATGGCCCTGTATGTGTGACAATTACCTGATATTCAACTTTTTCTCACTGCTAATTTAGTAGTCTGTGTTTTATAATCATTTTGCCCTTTCTGTAATGTAAATCAACTCACCATGCACTGACTTCATGGTGAGCCAGGGATATACTTAAGGCACTTTTACACAGGCCAATGATCGGGCAAACGAGCGCTCCTATGAACACTTGTTCCTGATCATTGCCCTGTGCAAAGACTCATTCAGCGGCTGATTGCATCTTTTATGCAGCACTAAATATTATCAGTGTCGGCAGCAAATGATAGAAATGTATGGGGACGAACAATAGTAGTAAGGATCGCTCGTCCCCATACATAGCCGATCATTGCTACTTGTGAAAGGAGCAAATGAGCATCGATCGGTGAACAGTCTCATTGATTGGCACTCGTTTTCATGGCCCATATTTGCCCGTGTAAACTGACCAAGGCTACAGACTTTTTGTAGTGATTGATTTTAACTGTTGAGTGACAGCTGCAGTTCACAAGATTACATGCAACTCAATCTGTTAATTGGCACTTCAGCTGTAGCTCAATAGTTAAAATCAATCAGTACCACTAGAAAAAGTCTATGTGTAGTCCTGGCCTTAAAGGGTTATTTCCAGTTGAGTCATTTTTTTTTTAATACATCCTAAACATAAATAAAAATAGAAATATATTGTTCTAAATTTTTTGGGGATAATCATTTCCTAACTCCCTTTTTCCTCAACTAGATAATGCAGATAGTGCTGGTTATATTTTTTTAAATGGGGCGTGAGCGGCTTGATGTCAATCACACCGCTCTGCTCTGTTAGTGCGCGCTCCCGACGTCGTTAGATAATGTTGTTTTTGCTACCCCCACGCTCCCTGTAGCTAACTCCATTGGGACGCCTTCTAGGAGTGTCGTTTCCTGTCCTGGAGGAGCCCCTGACTATAGGGTCCGTCGTGTAAGCTGCGCATTAATCAACTGTATGAGACAGAGTCCTGCTCTGTCTCCTGTGCTCCTGTCGACAGTACAGCAGCCCGCACTGATAAAGGGCTGGCTTCCTTACAGCGGATGAGAGCATAGGAGACCGAGCAGGACGCTGTCTCATACAGCTAATTTATGTGCGGCTAACACCTCGGACAGTAGCCACTCCATGCTGCTGTGTAGCATAAGTATGTTTCAGACAATGTTACATACCTGTTTCTGATAAGGGCTCAGTTAACTCGGCTGGCCTATATTGATGTGCCGAGTACAGGATAGTTCCAGGGCTACTGCGCATGACTGGGGGCCGTCCTATAGACTTGAATAGAACTCGAGAGGTGGTCGGGCAGGGAGCTACTGCGCCTCTAGTATGCGTGTTCCCGAGATCCCGGCCATCCTCACTGCAAAATAAAGAGGTAGAACAGCACAGGCGTGGCCACCGCTAGAGGAAACCAGTGGTGGCCGGATCCCTAGGCAACGAGCAATAAACAAAGAGGGGCTGTCAGTAAGATGGAGCCAGGATATCTCGCAAAGTACAGCATTTAAAAAAAAGATGGTATTTACAAAAATGCCTAATTTTATGTTGTTAATCTTTTTAGGTATATTTTTCAAGATGGGAACACCCCTTTAAGCTGCAGTGAAGAGGGAGAGAGCTGAAGCCTGAGCCAATGATGATATAGTAGGTGTGTCTTAGACTACCTCAAACTCCCTGTAGGAATAGTAGCTAAGCTGTTGTCAAAGATCCCAGCTCTGCCCTAGTGCCCTAAAGGCCAGTTTTAGACTGCCGTAATATAGCCACAAAACATCAAGACCCACTGTTGTTCTACTGAATTTAGATCACAATAGTATCCTAAAAACTGTGTGATAGGAGGGGGCTGGTTTGGGTACATGTGTTAAAGGCGTTGTCTTATTAAGGCAACCCCTGTCCATATGCCCTTTTAGGACATGATAGAGGGGGTGGGGTTCCCATCAATGAGCAAGAACTGAGAATTGGTCTGTAAGAGCTATTACCGTTCTGGCAGATTTGACATTCCTTTTGGATGGCAGCCATTTAATGTTACAGACGCTGCAGGGGAAATCAATAGACAGACGTGGCTTCTGCCGGCAATAACTGGTGATCGGCGGGGATTAAAAAAGTTGGAGACCGTTTTTTCTTTTCTTTTCTTTTAAAGGGGTTGTCTTGCTGAGACTACACCTTTAAGCACAGAGACTCTAGGGGTGTCACATTAGACATGAATTCTTTGGAGTTGAAAAGCACAAGATAGTGTTGAAACAAAATCTTCTTTTTAATTATTTTAGAAAATATGCTCCATTAAATTTAAGCTACTTAGGAACTGTTAGATACTGATTTCTGCTATCACTGTATATTCATAAAATAATTCAAAAATATGACATTGTTTTATAGATATATGGTAAATAGTATATTGGTAATTATTATAACTAATATTCTTTTTGAGTTTTAGCACATACTGACAAATCCAATAATTTGGAAGAAGTCAGTACTTTTCTTCATTCAGCATCAGAAAATTGTCAGATTTCCTGGTTTGGGGTGAAGTTTAAGATTTCAAATCCAACTTTGGGTTCTATTCTGATTAGAAAGTTTGATATTTATCATCGGCTTTCCTGTCTTCCGTATCCAGGGTGAGTGAGATTGTAAAAGGTATACTGAAAGGGGCTATTCTTTTATCCGACAATTAACCCCATCTGGGTATATAATACCGTGTTGAGCATTTGAGCCTTTGCTGTTATGCACTGAGTACCGAATCTGAAACGGCTTCAAAGCCTGGCTCACAGGATGATGACAAGATGCTACAGAAACAGCTTTTTATGTAGAATATAATGCAAGGATTGTGTTTCGTGGTACAGTAACAAATGGAGTAACGTTGTAATGATATAGCAGATAACGTGTCTGGAAGTACTTACCTGGCAGGAAACTTAATCTCTCCCAGTTCTTAGTCTTATAACTTTGAACACAGTATATCCCTCAGAATGTTAAGTATGAGAAGAGGCATTTTATGAATGTTGATTACATCAAACGGAAATATAAACAGGCAGTTAGGTCAGGAAAACAAATAATTCACTTGTCACTGGAAGTACAATTGTAACTGTTCTATCTGTGAATGACATTTCCCCCTGGAGCAGCATATGGGACAGCTGAAATGAAAGGAGACCTAGCAGAGCATTAAACCCTGCAATAGACATCATTCAGCAAATGGAAATCAAGACTATAGGTTAAATGTTCCAATGAAAGAAGCAGTCAAGGTCAAAGACTTTCTGAGAACAAACTGGACTCACAATTACTATTGTCTCAATCATAACAAGACGGGAAAGATCTGTTCCCAACAGTTTTTGTATGTGTTTTTTATTCTATGGGCTTTCAAGGCTTGTGTGTTTTATGACTTTATTGTGTAGTTTTTTATTTGTTTTTGTGCTTTCATTTTTTCTGGTTAGATAAAAAGTTTCTGAAAGTAGGTTAGCAATCTGAGCAATATAAAGTGTATGTGCAGTATATCACCCTCTTCTATCTGTCTAGCCAGGGGTATAGCTATAGGGGGCGCAGAGGTAGCAGTCACACCCGGGCCCTGGCGCCTAAGGGGGCCCAAAAGCCCAATAGCTGCATAAAAAGATACCAGTATTATAAATGATATATGGTAGGTGGGGGTCTTGTTAATTAATAATTTCTGTTTTAGGGCCCAGGAGCTTCAAGTTACGCCTTTGTGTCTAGCTATTATAAACAGTTTGCTAGATTATAGTCTAGAGATCTAGTTTAGGTTTTGTAATATAGTTTGACTATTTATTTTATTACCCAAGGCAAAACTTGCACAACACAGACCATGCGGTGGGTGAAACTGCTTTACCTTTCAAAGCTTTACGGCAGAGGTGTGTATGGACCTTGTAGGGCAGCACATGGAGTCCCTATAGGTTTGTATTACAGACCTGCAGTCACTTTGTATTTAGCTGTATGGAGCCTACGAGAGGCATGGCATTCTTCCTCAGAAAAAGTAGCGGATTAAGTAGATCATAGGCCCCGGACTGTCCCCCAAACTTGCCCCACCGTGTCTATAGTCAACACCACCTTTCTGTGCTGGCACGTTTAATTTTGGTTAAATACTAAGTACTTGTTATGCTTGTATGAATAAATCCCTACACAGTCTGACACTATCCAATGATAGCTGACAGTATCCTAATGTGTTCCCCTTGACAAGGGGAATGGTAACACCGAGTTGTCAATTAGGCTGGAGACTTTTTGTTACTTTATGTGGTTATAACTTGGGAATGCTTTTACCTATCCGAACGATTCTGAGATTGTCTTCTCGTGACATATTGTACTTTATGTTTGTGGAAAAATTTGGTCGATAAATTCTGTATTTATTTGTGAAAAAACAAAATTAGGAGAAAATTTGCAAAAATTTGCATTTTTCTAAATTTAAATGTATCTGCTTGTAAAACCGATAGTAATAGCACACAAATAGTTACTCATTACATTTACCACATGTCTACTTTATGTTTGCATCATTTTTTGAATATCCTTTTGTTTTTCCAGGACATTACAAGGCTTGCACAACTTTAGCAGCAACTTCTCATATTTTCAAGAAAATTTCCAAAACCTATTTTGTTGTGGGCCAGTTCAGTTGTGAAGTTGCTTTGAGGCCCTTATATATTAGAAACTCACATAAGTCAACCAATTTTATAAACTGCACCCCTCAAAGTTTTCAAAACAGCATTTAGAAAGTTTATTAACCCTTTAGGCATTTCACAGGAATGAAAGCAATGTGGAGGTGAAATGTATGCATTTAATTTTTATTTTTTTTAGAAAATCCATTTTAATCCATTTTTTTTGTAACACAAGATTTTACCAGAGAAACGCAACTCCATATTTATTGCCCAGATTCTGCAGTTTTTAGAAATATCCCACATATGACCCTAGTGTGCTAATTTACTAAAGCACCAGCCTCAGAAGCAAAGGAGCACCTAGTGGATTTTGGGGTCTCCATTTTTATTACCATATATTTTAGGCACCATATCAGGTTTGAAGAGGTCTCGTGGGCCCAAAACAGTGGAAAAAATACCCCTTTTTGGAAAATACACCCCTCAAGGAATTTATCAAGGGGTATAGTGAGCATTTTGACCCCACGGGATTTTTGCTGAACGTAGTGAAATTAGACCGTGAAAACGTAGAAATTATCAATTTTTACAAGGAATAAAGAAGAAAAAGCACACCAACATTTGTAAAGTAATTTCTCCTGAGTACGGCATTACCCCACATGTGGTAATAAACGGCTGTTTGGACACACGGCGGGGCTCAGAAGGGAAGGAACAATATTTGGCTTTTGGAGCTCAAGTTTGCTGGATTGGTTTTCGGGTGCAAATGTCGCATTTGCAATGCCCCTGAGGGACCAAAACAGTGGAAACCCCCCAGAAGTCACCCCATTTGGAAAACTACAGCCCTAAAATAATTTATCTAGGAGTATATTGAGCATTTTGATCCCATAGTTATTTTTTACTGAATTTAGTGGAATTAGGCCGTGAAAACTTCTAATGTTTTATGGTGTTCACCTTGCGCTATAAATTACATATTTAATTTATTTTGCGGGTCGATGCGATTACGGCGATACCATATGTAAATAGTTGTTTTTATGTTTTACGGTGTTTGCACAATAAAATCACGGTTTTAAAAAAGTAGTTCAGTTTTTTTGTCACCATATTCTAAGAGCCACAACTTTTTTATTTTTCCATCAAGAAAGACGTGTGAGGGCTTGTTTTTTTGCAGAACAAACTGTAGTTTTTAATGATCCCTATTTATTTATTTTTTTGGGAGCTGAAGTGACTAAAAATAGCGATTCTGACAGTGTTCACCGTGCGGGATAAATAACATTATAATTTTATAGTTCAGGCCGTTACGGACGGGGCGATACCAATTATGCATAGTTAATTTTTTTCATTTTTTTTCTAATAAAAAAGGACTTTATAAGGGAAAAAGGGAAGAAAATATAATTTTATTACTTGGAACTAGGGACTTGAAGATCCTGCTGTTGGATTGTTGTTATAGTACCCTGCAAAACTTATGTACTGCAGGGTATTATACCTGTCAGTTATATACTGACTGGCAGCGTATTAGGTCCTGCCTCTGGCAGGACCTAATTGCTTTCCGTAAATGGCAGACCCGGAGGCCTTTGTGAAGCCTCCGGTTGCCATAGCAACTATCGGCACCCCGCAATCGCGCTACAGGGTGCCGATGTTGTTGTAACTCCTTAAATCCGGCGGTCCCTATTGACCGCCACATTTAAGGGATTAATCAGCGGGGATCACGGCTGTGATGCCACCCAATGTCTTCCTTCAGTAGAGAAAAAATGTTTGGGAGGATTCCTCCAGCTCACCTTATCGCATATGTGGACTTGCGCGCAGAAGCCATGACTAAGGACGCTGCATGCGTCAGAAACGCGTAGGCACCGCTCACACTGCCATAAATCCACCATTCATTTGAGAATATCTACCTGCAATGCTATTGTTTTTATTTTTCATTATATAATAAAACTTGGAAATAGTTTCCTATTTTAAAAGACTCCAAGGACACAGCGCTGGATCCATTTCTTTGTCTTCCCTTGTCTTCCTTCAGTACTAAGGCTGCTAGTAGCAGCCAGTACTGAGAGATGCCGGGCTGCAGGGAATGCATGTGCACTCTGTTAGGAGCACACATAGATTAACGGGCTGCAAGAACAGGGACCAGCGCTGACGCCGTTAATCTACGTGGGCTAGTCGGGAAGGGATTAAGTTCTGTTTGTACCCACCTCTGCTATTATATTATCAGTTCCTGTTGATAACATTTTGACTTAATCTTAAACTGTACCTACATTTTTTAGGTGACTATTTTAGAATAAGCTGTCATGTGTATGTACATGAGAAATAACACTTGCTATTATATGACTTGTATCCCGCATTTTTCAACAGTTTACCCATTTTGTAGGCTCCATTTCTAAATGTCAGTTTTTCCCAAGCTCTGATCCAAAGTAGGAGGAAACTAGCTGCTATGATGTCTCCCATACTCTGCACATAGAGAGAAGGGGATAATCCTGCTTCCTTACCTCTATCTATCACACATATAGAATCAGCAGCATCATGGAGGAGATCATACAGCAGTACTGAGCAGAGTTACTGTGAATCCAGCTCTGGGGTGAGATAAAATACTTACTAGAAGCATTATCAGTGTCTCTCTGTCTCTTTCCTCTGTCTCCCTCCAGCAGCTCCCTCCTCCTGCCCCTCCTTACTCTATAGACTTCAATGTGCAGCAGCTGTAACTTGAACTCTCAGTGTATGGACTTCTGTGTGCAGATTTTATCAGTAAATTTAGAGTGAGGGATCAGTGCAGGAGGTGGGGGTGGGGGAGTCTTCTAAATATTCATTTTTGTGTAATAAGATATTTTACAAAGTTTATTTTCTTCACTTGGACTATAGATATATGGGGAAAAAATGTAAAGTGTTAAGTACTTTCAAGAGGCTCTGTCACCACATTATAAGTGCCCTATCTTGTACATGATGTGATCAGCGCTGTAATGTAGATTACATCAGTGTTTTTTATTTAGAAAAACTATCATTTTTGACGGAGTTATGACCTATTTTAGCGCTATGCTAATGAGTTTCTTAATTGACAACTTGGCGTGTTTTACTTTTTGGCCAAGAGGGCATTGTGGAGAGAAGTGTATGACACTGACCAATCAGTGACCAATCAGTGACCAATCAGCGTCATACACTTCTCTCCGTGCAGCCACATACACAAACACTAACGTTACTGCAGAGTCCTGACAATGAATATACATTACCTCCAGCCAGGACATGATGTCTCTTCAGAATCCTGAAACTTCGCTAATGCTTCTGTGAGATTTACAGCAAGGCAAACGTAATCTCGTTTTAAATGACAGTTTACAGCGTAATCTCGCGAGATTACGCTTGCTGTGCTGTAGTGTCGGAATTGTGTTAGCGAAGTGTCAGGATTCTGAATAGACATCACGTCCTGGCTGGAGGTCTATTAATTGTCAGGACACTGCAGTAACGTTAGCGTTAGTTTTGCTATGACTCCATTTTGCAATGCCATGCCATACCCTGTGGACAGCGCTTGATTGGAGCGTATTTCAGCCTACAACAGGACAATGACCCAAAGCACACCTCCAAATTATGCAAGAACTATTTAGGGAAGAAGCAGGCAGCTGGTATTCTATCTGTAATGGAGTGGCCAGCGTAGTCACCATATCTCAACCCCATTGAGCTGTTGTGGGAGCAGCTTGACCGTATGGTACGCAAGAAGTGCCCATCAAGCCAATACAACTTGTGGGAGGGGCTTCTGGAAGAATGGGGTGAAATTTCTCTCGATTACCTCAGCAAATTAACAGCTAGAATGCCAAAGGTCTGCAATGCTGTAATTGCTGCAAATTGAGCATTCTTTGACGAAAGCAAAGCTTGAAGGAGAAAATAATTATTTAAAATAAAAATCATTATTTCTAACCTTGTCAATATCTTGACTATATTTTCTAGTAATTTTGCAACTCATTTGATAAATATAAGTGTGAGTTTTCATGGAAAACACAAAATTGTCTGGGTGACCCCAAACTTTTTAACGGTAGTGTATACTCCGCTACATTAGTAATTTATCACTTATCACTAAATTTTTTGATATCCAACCCTCCTGATTGATATATTTACTTACTTTCCCCTTGTTCCCTTCCAACCTGGCTTCTGTCCTGCTTCACGCGATTACCCTCTTTGGCCACCGTAGTGTTTGCGGTTGCCTTGACTCCGGGATTGCTTGATCTTTTAATACAATTTTTTCAGCTTTTTTCGTTTTCTTTTCCATTGATTGGGTGAGCTCATTTATATTACTTGCTGTTTATAATTCTCGATATATAAGCTGTTCTTCTGTTCTTCTGTTTATTGCTTACTGCAATTTCAAAATGATTAATGAAATGTATCTTATGCCCACTCACCTTTTTAATAATTGTAATTTTATGTGTCTATCTAATTGCTTTTATAATCTTTATTGTATTTTGCATCACGTAACTTTTTACCTCTTAACTTTGAACTTTGACCCGCCTCTGTTTGGCGGTTTTTTTCGGTGCTTCGTCTGAATTAGTCCAATTAGCATAATCACTAATTACTGACATGTCTATATATACAGTGAAGGAAATAAGTATTTGATCCCTTGATTTTGTAAGTTTGCCCACTGTCAAAGACATGAACAGTCCAGAATTTTTAGGGTAGGTTAATTTTACCAGTGAGAGATAGATTATATAAAAAAAAAAAAAAGAAAATCACATTGTCAAAATTATATATATTTATTTGCATTGTGCACAGAGAAATAAGTATTTGATCCCTTTGGCAAACAAGACTTAATACTTGGTGGCAAAACCCTTGTTGGCAAGTACAGCAGTCAGACGTTTTTTTGTAGTTGATGATGAGGTTTGCACACATGTTAGATGGAATTTTGGCCCACTCCTCTTTGCAGATCATCTGTAAATCATTAAGATTTCGAGGCTGTCGCTCGGCAACTCGGATCTTCAGCTCCCTCCATAAGTTTTCGATGGGATTAAGGTCTGGAGACTGGCTAGGCCACTCCATGACCTTAATGTGCTTCTTTTTGAGCCACTCCTTTGTTGCCTTGGCTGTATGTTTTGGGTCATTGTCGTGCTGGAAGACCCAGTCACGAGCCATTTTTAATGTCCTGGTGGAGGGAAGGAGGTTGTCACTCAGGATTTGACGGTACATGGCTCCATCCATTCTCCCATTGATGCAGTGAAGTAGTCCTGTGCCCTTAGCAGAGAAACACCCCCAAAACATAATGTTTCCATCTCCATGCTTGACAGTGGGGACGGTGTTCTTCGGGTCATAGGCAGCATTTCTCTTCCTCCAAAAACGGCGAGTTGAGTTAATGCCAAAGAGCTCAATTTTAGTCTCATCTGACCACAGCACCTTCTCCCAATCACTCTCAGAATCATCCAGATGTTCATTTGCAAACTTCAGATAGGCCTGTACATGTGCCTTCTTGAGCAGGGGGACCTTGCGGGCACTGCAGGATTTTAATCCATTACGGCGTAATGTGTTACCAATGGTTTTCTTGGTGACTGTGGTCCCAGCTGCCTTGAGATCATTAACAAGTTCCCCCCGTGTAGTTTTCGGCTGAGCTCTCACCTTCCTCAGGATCAAGGATACCCCACGAGGTGAGATTTTGCATGGAGCCCCAGATCGATGTCAATTGACAGTCATTTTGTATGTCTTCCATTTTCTTACTATTGCACCAACAGTTGTCTCCTTCTCACCCAGCGTCTTACTTATGGTTTTGTAGCCCACTCAATCCTTGTGCAGGTCTATGATCTTGTCCCTGACATCCTTAGAAAGCTCTTTGGTCTTGCCCATGTTGTAGAGGTTAGAGTCAGACTGATTAATGGAGTCTGTGGACAGGAGTCTTTTATACAGGTGACCATTTAAGACAGCTGTCTTTAATGCAGGCGCCAAGTTGATTTGGAGTGTGTAACTGGTCTGGAGGAGGCTGAACTCTTAATGGTTGGTAGGGGATCAAATACTTATTTCTCTGTGCACAATGCAAATAAATATATATAATTGTGACTATGTGATTTTCTTTTTTATATAATCTATCTCTCACTGGTAAAAGTAACCTAGCCTAAAAATTCTAGACTGTTCATGACTTTGACAGTGGGCAAACTTACAAAATCAGCAAGGGATCAAATACTTATTTCCTCCACTGTACATACTCATGTTATCTGTATGCATTTTCACTTGCCTGATGAAGACGCCGGTCCGGCGTTGAAACGCGTAGCATCTGTCCAAATTTTGCTTTCAATTAAAACAGGAACTTGGGTTCATTTAGTCATTAAGCAGCATCTGTATGGTCCCTTCTTCTTTTGCTCTTATCCATTTACTTATAATGTGGTGACAGAGCCTCTTTAAGTATTTTGAGATTTTCTATTATCTACAATTAACCTAAATGCAAACATCATACGGTAGAGGGCTTTTGCATTGACATATCTGGCCCATCCATTTATTACATAGTCAGTTATTTATTACATCTTGATTTATTCAGTATCGAGCATGAGTGCCACGCGCGGAAATAGATGTACTTACACGCCTTGGCCTGTTATCAATGAGGTTATTAATAGTTGTCTGAGGAATGTTATGCCACGCTGGATGCACTTGGGCACGCAAATCATCAAGATTGGCTGCTGCCAGCTCCCTTTGCAATTGCCGGCCACTGACATCCCAGATGTGCTTGATGGTGGACAAATGCTGCAGGCCATGGTAGCACATTTAGGCCACACAGGCTGATCACAGAAGCACGAGCAACATGCGGCCTGGCAGTGTGCTGTTGAAAAACGGCTTCTGGGACACTTTTTGGAGAAATGGCCGTACCACTGGTTCTAGGATCAAATCAAAGTAATGCTGAGATGTTAAAGTACCTGGAGTAAAGACTAGAGGGGTCCAGCTACCGTACATTATGCCACTCCACACCATAATCCCCGGAGTAGGAACGGTGTGACATTCCCTTATGAAGGCATCTTCATGGCTTTGCCCAAGTGTTCTCCAGACCAATCCGGCTATCATTGCGTCAGAGACAAAAGCGGAACTCATCGCTGAAGAGGATAGACCTCCATTCCAGCTTCCATTGCCATATTGCTGTGCACCATGATAGCCTTTGAGAGGGTGGCGCGTGGTCAATGGAACACTTGTATCTGAACGTCTGGCTCGCAGCCCAATGTCGTGCAAACGGCTTCTGATGGTTTGTGTCAACACTGGTTGCCGCCCTAAGCTTGGGATGGGATGTCCAATTTCACTTGCAGTACAGAATGGATTACTACACGCCATTTTTCCAATCAGACGATCCGTCCATGCAGAAGTTTGCATTTGCTCACCTCTTGCTGTCATTCCCGTTCGTTTTCGTTCTCCCAAGAATTCGGGACACGCAACATTGAACGGTGCTGACATCTCGGCCTAGGCGCGTAGCAATCTGCTGGAGTGATAAACCAAGGTCTCTCAGTTCAAATATTCTATTCAGTTTGTGACAAGTGGCGATAACTGGCACGTCGACGAACAGGAGGCATTGCACAATCATACCACACCACTTGATCTGATTTTTTAGGTTTCATGTGGCTAAAAAACTTTGGATTCAATCTGGCTTTTATGCCCCTCTCACATGCCCCAAATAGGAGCTAGGTGCTTGAAAATTTCATCATTTGCAGATCTTACAGACACCTGCTACTTGAGGAGTGTATATGAGGTCCAAGGAAATAAAGGTTTCAACCTTTTACAGTTAAAGCTTACATACAAAGTTGAAAGACTTAATAAATTTTGTTAGAGGTGGAGTTATACTTTATGCAAACCATATATTTTTATGTTTTTTTTTAGAATTTTAAAAGGTTGGCTAGTTTAGAAATACCTTATTATGACATTGTGAGTTAATAGAAGGGGATCCATTACGCAATACCTTCTTCAATTGTACAAAGCAGACAGTGGCTACACACAGTGTCGAGTGTCTCTATCTTTTTCTGTACGACCCATGATGCCCGAAGATTACACAGACATCTCAGTGATTTCAATGGTATCGGTGTAGTACTTCATTTCCCCTAAGGTGGCGCTGTAGGGAAATCAAACACTTGCTGCTGAATTCCCCTGCAGATTACAGCTGATCACTGGGGGTCCAAGCAGTAGGGTTACCTGTAATTATCTTATTTTCAAGAGACTGTTCTAAAAAAACACAGTCTATTGTAAAAAGTGGAGGAACCATTTAATAGATATGAATGCTGTATTTTTTTTAGTAATTGATTAACATATATTATACAGATGTAGAGAGCGCTAACAATACAGATGTCACGCTACTCTATCTACGTAGGTTGCCAAGTCGCAGGTTCTAATACACTTACTATTAGAACATCATACTAATTAAATATCACAGCGCGCCGTGGTGAGCTACGTAAATAGAGTAGTATGTCGTCTGTACTGTTGGCGCTTTCTACATCTGTATGTAGGACAAATAGCTTTTTTGGTAATTTTTCTATTTAAAAAAAAAATGGCAGTTCTAAGGCCTTATTTACACAAGCGTGGTGCGTCTCGGACGTGAAAAACGTCACATCCGAGGTGCATCCGTGCCCTGCGCTGCGGGACGTGAGGTTTCGCATCCCCCATAGATGAGAGTCTATGGAGGGATGCGTGACGTGTGAAAAAATAGGACATGTCCTATTTTCTCACGGACACTTCACACGGTCCGTTGAAACAACGGCTGTGTGAGCGGCCACATTGAATTACAAAGGTCTGTGGGACGGCCGTCTCACGGACGATTAACACGCTCGTTTAAATAAGGCCTAAAAATAATTCAAGTTGCTTTCAGTTTGGAAAACCCAATATGAGAAAAAAAGTTCATAAACTGAAATGTAAACATTGGGGTAAAGAAACACAGCCACACATGTTAAATTACGTCAGGAAATATTTTTATTCAAAAGCATTTTTCAGTTGTTATCATGTTTTTGGCAAATTATGACTTGTGCAAAGTATCTAGGGCCAGTAGATCTTGTTATCTTCTCTATGTAATCAGCCCATGTTTTGTTTTCCTTTCTGAGAAAGGCAGAGTTCACCCTTGGAAGCCTTCTCCATTACACAAAACATTTAGCCGCTTTGAAAGTTCAATCCAGAAAACAGAACACGAGAGTTCATCCAACAGAAATTTTATTGCAATAGGCCAGTAGTGGGCAACGTGCAATCCTCACATGCCCTTCTGATACCTTTCTTTCCTTGTAGTAACCTATTTTTAAGTCACAAGACTTGTTTTAAACGTGTTTCATCTGTACCAGCTGCGTGGGCAAAAATTCATGACAATTTGCGACAAAACGAGGTATGGCATTGCTGCACTGTCTGCGGTCCACACTACCGCTACCAGTATGGGCCACCACGTAGAGTACTATAGTGGCTCTAGAGATCAAATGTTTCCCCCGAATATATTTTTTCTGCAACAACATATGAATGGGATAAAGAGGAAATGTAACAAAAGTAAGTAAACTCATGACCGGCCTTAGGGGTTACTGCTGAAAGGGGATACCTCCTGGGCATTCGTGACCACTAGAAATAGTATTATTAATTGTATAGCACTGTTATTAAATTACCAATGGAGCTGTTATTTGGTGACAATGGGGGTAATTTTTCAACCTGTCTAAGCCAGTTTTCTGGCATAGAAAAGTCTCAAAAGGGCCCAAAAGATGGAATTTTTGGAGGCATTTTGCACCACCCTCACCATTTTTGTGGAAAATAGGCATGGCTTCAGGGAAATTGGACTTTGTCACCACAGTCCAACAAATTTATTAGAATTGACGCCAGAAAACTGGCATAAATTATAGTGGAAATCTACGCCAGTTCTTAGCTTTTATTAATTGTATAGCACTGTTATTAAATTACACATGGAGCTGTTATTTATTTTGTAACGGTTGAGAAAGGGTCACACTGAGCTGAAACGTCGCATGTGGGAATAAAAGGATCACTTTTAGAGTGCTGTCTGATCTCTTTTACTTTTAGAGTGCTGTCTGATCTCTTTTACTTTTAGAGTGCTGTCTGATCTCTTTTACTTTTGGAGTGCTGTATGAAGTAACAAAAAAGCACAAAAGTTGCAATTTGTTGAGGCTTTTTGCGCCCCTCCCGCCACTTTTTTTTTAAAATTGTCGTGGCTTTAGGGAAATGGGACGTTGTCACTGCAGTCCTACAAATTTATTAGAATTGATGCCAGAAAACTGCTGTAAATTATAGTGGAAATCGGAAATCTACGCCAGTTCCTAGCTGGCATAGATTTCACTCTATGGGGTGTAGCAAGGTAAAGACCCGTGCTGGGTCTCTTACCTTGCCCCACCATCAGACTTACACCCGCCCCCATTAGACAGTTAAAAAAAAACTAAATGATACTCCCCTCACGACTCCATGCTGTATGAGACGCAGCACTGACGACAGTGAAGTGCTGCGTTGCCCTTGGATTAGCCACGCTAGAAAGGTGAAGGGACTCGGAGGGGAGAAGAGAAGCTGTGAGGTGAGTATTTATTTATTTTATTTTATGGCTGACGTTGGGGGAATGTATGGTGCATGGCTGCAATCGTTGTGCCACAATTGTGCATGGCCCACTTGAGAGTTGCAACACTTATTAAGAGGCTTTTGTCTCTAAATAAATTTGTTGCACTTTACTCCAATTTTTCTTTCTATTAATACTGGCATATAAAATGCCAGTCGTAATAAATTGCCCCCTGTATGTTGGTATTGATTGAGCACAGTATAGTGGCATTTACTTAGGCACTGTGTGGTACATCATTTTTGCAGTGTATGGTTGTGGTAGCTGCACTGTATAGCATTGTTATTAAGGCATATAGTTTGGTATGGTTCCTTGTACACTGTATGACAAAATCACTAAATGGGACAGGGGTTGCAGACAGAAAGTACTAAACAGGGTAACAGTCATGCCTTTATCCCTATATGAAGGCTGGGACCTCACATCGCAGTTCAAATGGATTTTTGCAGCTTTTCCAAAACCACTAAAGCTATATGCAAATGTTGTGTATTTTGCTGCAGAAAATATGCAGCAAAACCGCAGCAATATGCAGGAAATTCACAGGTAAAAAACGCACGTGCGTTTTTCTATGCGTTTTTCAGTGCGGTTTTTACGTTTCGATTCGTTTTTCGGCACGTTTTTATGCAGCGGATTTTGGAGTGATTTTCCTCAGCACTAGGCATATACAATTCACAAGCGGAAACGCAAGATAAATTGACATGCTGACGATTTTAAAATCCGCACCGCAGGTCAATTTACGTGCAGAAATATACTGCAGCGTGTTCATGAGATTTTCTGGAATCCCATTGACTATACTGGTACTGTATTACACTGCGGTTTTGTCGCACGTAATACACATCGTTTGCATTGACCCTTAGTCTGGTTTGTTGTTTGTTGCTGATCCAAAGGGCTATCTGAGGTCTTCAGAAAGAAGGTATAATGGCCCATGAGTCTGGAGAGGGTTTTAAAAGATCGCAATATAATTAAATATTAATCTGTCTGACAGACCATCTATGAGTGGAGAAGATTTCTAACAACAGACAACTTTCCCAAGCCAGGCCATCCCAGCAAGTTCAGTTAGGTGCAGAGTGTAAGAGATTCTAGGTATTCTGCATAAAGAGGTATAGACTTTGCTGCAGGGTAACCCCATACTATGGTTCTCAGCGTAATCTCTGATTATCGATAGGTGCTAGATTATGTTGCAATAATATATTTGGAAGTGAGAAAAAAGAGCCAGATTAAAACTGATGCAGGTATTAGAACTGTAGCCAAGAAATGTTGCTGGGGTTTTAACTGTAGGGGCTCATAGAGTCAAGCAGAAACCAGATAAATTGGGGAGGCAACAAGAAAGAGGAGACCAGAAACATCAACATCAGGACCAGAAACCAGAGCGAGGGCAGACCGGTTAAAATTACCCACCACTGATAACGTCATTGGACTGCACCGGCTGCCATATCTAGAAGACTCAGTGGCAGCGCTGCGGTGGGGAGCAGTGATTGACATGCCACCCAATAACATCATCGAGTAGCATTAGAGATGCTAAAAGTAATATAAAATATAATCCTACATACATAACAGTTGTCATTTGTGCAGTCAATTCAATGTTCTAAATGTCATACAGAAGCAGTAGCCTGTGACCACTGAAATCATAGCAGGGACCAACGGGGCATTTTGATATACGTAGTTTCCCAATTTTTGGGATAATTGTTTTTTAAAAAAACACAATATTTAAATATTAACGCATAAAAATCTTGCATTGTATAAATAACTTAACAAATAATTCAGCAATTTTTTCATCAATTTATTACAAGTGCTTTCACACTAATGATCTGCACCTATGACATTTGTTAAGCAATGAAATTAAACACCTAATAGAAGAAAAAAACTTGTCTTATTAGTCACGTATGTTCTTCAAAAGACATCTGAAAAGAAAATACACAATCGTAATTCACTTTAATCAAATTTAAATGACTTTCATATTGTTACAAAGGGGAGACACACAGAGGATGATGGTCCCTGCTGTGTACATGCCAGTATTGGTAATTAGATTACTGCCCTGTTGGGTAAAGTGTCGAGTGTAAGGATTATATGGCTTGTTGAATGTATTACTCTTCTTCTATATATTTCAAACGTAAAACATCTAACTTCAGGAATATGCTGAACTTACAAAAGGATAATGTAGAATAAAGGGTTAGCAAATAGAATGGCTATATACTGTATTTACCGGCCCTTTAAAAACAAAATAAAAATATCTCAGGAGACTTTAGGTGATCCTTTACTATACAGATTGAGCAGTAAAATGTTTTATTAAATTTTGGGATTTGTGGTTTACAAGGAAAAATTCCAAAATACAAACAAGATATCTATGGTCTGAAAATCCACCTGATCCTACATTGACCCAAATATGGAAATAAAACCAATGGATTTGGGATTGGATCATCTAGCAACTGAAGTTTTAAAAACTTGAATTTCCAGATTCTTTACCCTTAATGGGTTTTTCTGAGTCTAAAACCATTTTTTTTTTTAAACAGCTGTGACATTGTCTCCCAAATATGTTTTCTCATTTTGCTGCATAGTCTTGGTCCAGTGGCCAGGCTCCCGTTTGTTCACGTTCCTATCTTCCAGTCCATGGCCGTTTCCTGCTACCTTCACCTACTACAAATCCTATACTACTTGCACTGACTGGCATCTCAGCCAGCCAAAGAAATGCCCACTCCATCGCCCTTCTTCCCGTTTTAGCCTGCCCCCTTCACAACCCATCACCATCTTGGCTCTCCAATTGGAACTTTTCAATGGATTTTCTAGCTGGGCGCATGTACAATTAGTAATTAAACAAATGCAGGGGGAAAAGTAAAGTGACACAGACACAGTTAGGGCTGAAATCTGTGGTGAAAAGGTGATGATATTCTACCACTCAGAGGATGCAGAGATGGGGCAGGAAGTTCGTCCCCTCCACCAGTGTACAGGGACGTCAAAAATGATGTGCCCGAACACTGTATGGGCCGTTAGAGATAAAAGAAGAGAGGAGGCGGGAGAACAAAAATGCAAGGGTGAAGGAATTACGCGACCGGCCTTTATGTACAGGGAGGAAGTTTATATAAAAAGTTTAATCTTTTTGTGAATACATTGCTTTACTTATTTTGTGCTGATCGTAAAAGTTACAGCTCATTTTATGGCTGATTTCTCCTCCATAGTTCCAAGCTCTTCACAATTCTTAGCTCAGATCTTCACGGTTAGTTCACAGCTTGCTCTGGTCATTTGAATTCTTAAAAGTGAAGTCCTTTAACTAGAAATCTCTTAAAATGACGCATAGATCATTACATTATAGGAGCTCATCTAAGCTGTAAGAGATGTGTGTTTATTCCAGCTCTGGACTGTAATTCTAGATAATATAATAATTTGGCATAATTGCTATATTCAGCCATTCCTCACCCCATTGAGAACCCAGTCAGACTGTCCTGTCCTCGGACAATTGCTTCAAAGGAGATATCCAGGATAAGAAAGAAGGTTCTGCTTTTTTCAAGAATTAGTGCAACGTCTGTTTATAAGACCATATTTGTCATTGCAGCTCATCCCCATTCACTTGAACATGACAGATCTGTAATACCAAATACAGCCCATGGAAAAAGTGGCGCTGTTTTTACAGAAAAATCTGAACTTTTTTTCTGATTTCATACTTCTCAATGCAAGATAAGTAAAGTAAGGTCACGGCAGCATCACTTTTTTTGTAGATTATATCGAGATGTACACTTATGAAATGTGTATATGTGCTTTACGCACACAAGTTACTGATCTATGGTATGAGATATAAAAATGTATTATTAAAGTGGTTGTCCGGTACATTTGTAAAACACAAGCTGCAGGCAGGGTATGGGCTAAAAAAAAAAACAAGGCACACTCACCTATCAAATTCCCACACCTTTCCAATGCTTCTGCTCCGGTGGTCTCTGCCGATCTGTAAACTTTTACAGGAACTGATGACGTCCTGTTTGGCCGCAGCCATGTCAGAAGTTTGGATTGGTGGGGGACCGAGCGCTGAGACCCCCACCAATTGCTAGAACGAAGCAGCTGAAGGTCTCGTGTGAGCGCTCAGCCGCTTTGTGTCTGTTCGGCTTTTTCTGAAAATAAATGTATCGTGTACGGACTCGATGGAAAGTCTATGAGCCTGTACTCCGATACATCGGCTTTCCAGAAAAAGCAGAACAGACACGAAGCGACTGAGCGCTCACACGAGCGCTTCAGCTGCTTAGTTCTAGCGATTGGTGGGGGTCTCAGTGCTCGGACCCCCACCAATCCAAACTTCTGACATGTCACGATAACATGTCAGAAGTTTGACGAACATTTAGCTACACTTTAAAGCACAATGTAACGACGGGGGGTAGGGAAACGGACAAGTGAGCCCTAATCTACCCGCCACTCTGTCCCTGCCTACTTGCAACGACCCGCCCTAGGCGACGGGGTACAACTGGGCGGCGGTCCCTACGCTCAGTAAGTGCACGAGACAAACATACAAGGGAATACAAAGCAAAGGGAAAGGGGCAGTTGCCCACGGCAACACTGTGAGCAACCAGAGTGGTGAACGAGCCAAGTCAAACCAGGAGTGCACGAGGTACCAAACGCAGAGCAGGAGAGTAGTCAGTAAGCCAGGGTCAGTATGGAGCAGGATCAAATAGTTAGGAGCTGTAGCTGGGCCAGGAAACCACACGAGAAGAATCACAAGCAAAGGAGGAACAGGAAAGGCAGGTATAAATAGACAGAGGGCGGGAGCTAGCTCCGTCTGGCCAGGCTGCGATAGGCTCTCCCACTCCTAAGCCTGCCATCCTGAGTGGTGGAAGATGGAGTCAGTCTCAAAGATGTAGATTCAGGTGCAGACTGATTACCTATGGGAGTTAACCCCGAAGCTGTGCCTGGCAGATCCTTTACAGTACCCCCCCTTTTATGAGGGGCCACCGGACCCTTTCTAAGTGGACCTGATTTACTGGGGAAACGAAGGTGGAGCTTCCTGACCAATACCCCAGCGTGAACATCCCGGGCGGGTACCCAAGTCCTCTCCTCAGGCCCGTATCCTCTCCAATGGACCAGGTACTGGAGGGAGCCTTGGACCATCTTGCTGTCCACAATCTTGGCCACCTCGAATTCCACCCCCTCAGGGGTGAGAACGGGAACAGGAGGTTTCCTCGAGTGAGCCAAGGACGGGGAGCAGCGTTTAAGGAGGGAGGCATGAAACATGTCGTGTATACAAAAAGATGGGGGCAACTCCAGCCGGAAGGAGACAGGATTGATGACTTCAATGACGTTATATGGCCCAATAAACCGGGGAGCAAACTTCTTGGACGGGACCTTAAGACGCAAGTTCCTAGACGATAACCACACCAGATCCCCGACCATAAACAAGGGGTTAGCAGAACGTTTTCTATCAGCCTGAGTTTTTTGTACGCTCTGGGACGCCTCTAGGTTCTTCTGAACCTGGGCCCAGACTGTGCACAGTTCCTGATGAACGACCTCTACCTCGGGATTGTTGGTAATACCAGGTGAAACGGAGGAGAACCGTGGATTAAACCCAAAATTACAGAAAAAGGGGGAGACCCCTGACGAGTTACTGACCCGGTTATTAAGGGAAAATTCGACGAGGGGAATGAATGAGACCCAATCATATTGACAGTCAGAGATAAAACACCTTAAATATTGTTCTAGAGATTGATTAGTCCTCTCAGTTTGGCCATTGGTTTCAGGATGGAAGGCAGAGGAGAAGGACAGATCAATCTCCAACTTTTTACAGAAGGCTCTCCAAAACAATGAAACAAATTGTACCCCTCTGTCCGAAACAATATTGACAGGGACCCCATGGAGACGCAGGATGTGTTTGACAAACAAGGTAGCTAACGTCTTGGCGTTGGGTAGTTTCTTGAGGGGCACAAAGTGGCACATCTTACTGAAGCGGTCTACTACCACCCACACCACCGACTTGCCTTGGGATGGAGGCAAATCGGTGATAAAATCCATGGAGATATGTGTCCAAGGTCTCTGGCGAATGGGCAACGAACGTAGTAAGCCCGCTGGTCGGGACCTGGGAGTCTTGGACCTAGCACAAACCTCACAAGCGGCGACGTAGGCCTTAACGTCTTTAGGCAACCCAGGCCACCAATAGTTTCTGGCAATGAGGTGTTTGGTACCCAGGATGCCTGGATGACCAGATAGTACGGAGTCATGATTTTCCCTAAGTACCCTTAGCCGGTATTGCAGGGGAACAAACAGCTTGTCCTCAGGAAGGTTCCCGAGAGCTGAACCTTGATCAGCCGCAATTTCAGAGACTAAATCAGAATCAATAGAAGAAATGATTATACCAGGAGGCAAAATACAAGCTGATCTTCCTCCGAAGGAGGGCTGGCCATGAAGCTACGCGACAGTGCATCGGCCTTAATATTTCTAGACCCAGCCCTATAGGTAACCAAAAAGTTGAATCTGGTAAAAAATAGCGCCCATCGAGCTTGTCTCGGGTTTAGCCTCCGGGCAGATTCTAGGAAAACCAGATTCTTGTGGTCGGTAAGGACCGTTACCTGGTGCCTAGCCCCCTCCAGGAAGTGGCGCCACTCTTCAAATGCCCATTTAATGGCTAAGAGTTCGCGGTTGCCAATATCATAGTTACTCTCAGTGGGCGAAAACTTCCTGGAGAAGTAGGCACAGGGGCGGAGATGGGTGAGGGACCTAGTACCCTGGGACAAGACAGCCCCCACTCCCACCTCGGATGCGTCAACTTCCACGATAAATGGCTCCATTTGGTTGGGCTGAACCAGCACCGGGGCCGAGATAAAGCACTTCTTAAGGACCTCAAAAGCCTGGACAGCCTCAGGAGGACAGTGGAGGAGATCAGCTCCTTTGCGAGTGTGGTCCGTAAGAGGCTTAGCGATGACCGAGAAGTTAGCAATAAATCTCCTGTAATAATTAGCGAACCCCAAAAAACACTGTAACGCCTTCAGGGAGGCAGGTTGGACCCATTCCGCCACAGCCTGAACCTTGGCGGGGTCCATGCGGAATTCATGAGGAGTGAGGATTTGACCCGGCTTGTGATTATGTAACTACGGGGGGTAGGGAAACAGACAAGTGAGCCCTAATCTACCCGCCACTCTGACCCTGCCTACTTGCAACGACCCGCCCTAGGCGACGGGGTACAACTGGGCGGCGGTCCCTACGCTCAGTAAGTGCACGAGACAAACATACAAGGGAATACAAAGCAAAGGGAAAGGGGCAGTTGCCCACGGCAACACCGTGAGCAACCAGAGTGGTGAACGAGCCAAGTCAAACCAGGAGTGCACGAGGTACCAAACGCAGAGCAGGAGAGTAGTCAGTAAGCCAGGGTCAGTATGGAGCAGGATCAAATAGTTAGGAGCTGTAGCTGGGCCAGGAAACCACACGAGAAGAATCACAAGCAAAGGAGGAACAGGAAAGGCAGGTATAAATAGACAGAGGGCGGGAGCTAGCTCCGTCTGGCCAGGCTGTGATAGGCTCTCCCACTCCTAAGCCTGCCATCCTGAGTGGTGGAAGCTGGAGTCAGTCTCAGAGACGTAGATTCAGGTGCAGACTGATTACCTATGGGAGTTAACCCCGAAGCTGTGCCTGGCAGATCCTTTACACACAAAATATTTTTTTTACCAATGATATTATTAGTCATATCATTCCTTGAAAATTATTTCCAAATTGTACATGCTAATATTTTTTTCCCACAAATTTCACAATTAAGTAAACATTTTTAATCTTACAGAATATCATCTTTCCCAACTGTTTGTGGTTCTTCTCTAGATCCAGGTTCCAGTGTCTGTTTCTCATTTTTTCTTTTGAGTATTCTCTATCCTATGCTGGAAATATTAACTTGTGCAAATATTATTTAAGCTATTTAGGACTTAATGTGCTCTAATGAAGTCATTTTTCTCCCATTCGCTATGATCGCGATGTATAAATGTGTTCTTAATTGGCTGGTAAAAGTATCTTTGTACATGTGATTCCTCAAGCATGTCAGGGTAAGTCCATGTTCCCAAATCAGTTGGTTTTCATTTTCAACATTACATTATCAAAATGTACAAGGGTGCACGGGATGAACGAGATTTCCAAGGAGGTTCTTAGGATAAACAGTTATGTTTGAAACACTTCTAAGGAAGTTTATTATTGTAAATACAACAGCGCGTGTACGATTGCCAGGCACCTGTTGTCAATTACGTTCAATCTGAGATCTATCACATTAATTTAGATTACAGATACGCAGATGCGCAGAGTTAAAAGGCTTGGCTCAGAGTGGCTCAAATTTCCAGAATAAGTGAATTTAAGATCTACATCTTGGTTTGCCAATTTATCTATGTTTTAATGTTTGAAAAATTCAGTAGAGTTCTTATTATGGACATTGGAATTATTCTAAGCTGTTTAAGGTATTTGTGGTTAATGCATAAAACCGGTGGATTTATCTTTGCGCCCTGCTTGATGTCATTGTGGGGGCTAAGCACATAACGGTACATCCTGGTGATCGCACATGCACACGAGCTGTCAGAAGGGAGACCAATGCAAAATATGTAGCAGGGGCCCCCAAATAGAATGTGTCCTCTACAGTACGGTTGTCTTTGTATTTAGCAGAGGAGCCTATGGGCACCCTCAGGCACCTGGGCCCAGTTGCGACTGCTACCTTCGCACCGCCCATATATATTTCCCTGGGAGCTGTGCCTGTCAATCTTTTGCGGGAACCTGGCCGTGATGGCCAAGATTGGAGAAACTTTATAGATGCCATGGTCAATACATAAATAGGTTGGGTTTGTTTTACTGCTTTGGCTCATGGTTTTATGCTAAAAACCCATAGCCTCAATAAGGGCCTCATAACTCTACTATGATAGTGACTCTTAGCACATGCCCTAACAGATGCCTATGCTGTCAGAATGCAAGGAGGTAAAAATGAAAAAATTCTCTTGTTCTAAAGGCATACCTGACTTTTTAGGTGAATTTTCAGAATAAGCTGTCATATGTGTGTACATGAGGAATAACGCTATTTCTGGCCATTATATGACTTGTATGTGGCATTATTTAGCAGTTTTAACACTATCATGTCTTCTATACACTGCACACAGAGAGGAGAGACTATCTATCTATCTATCTATCTATCTATCTATCTATCTATCTATCTATCTATCTATCATCTATCATCACATATATAGAAGATACATCAGCATGGAGGAGATTATACAGCAGTCATGAGTAGTGTAGCTGAAAATCCAGCACTGAGGTGTAATAGAAATCTTACCATCACGTCTGTGTGTTTGTCTCTGCTCTTACTTCCTCCCACTGCTTACCCTCCCCCCACCATATACTTACATGCAGCGTTTGTGTTGTTGCGTCACACTCTCTTTCTTTCTGCTCCCTCTTCCTGCTCTCCCCTCCCCTCTCCATAGACTGTTATAGCCAGACAGTGAAGGGACACACCACACCTTATGCAGTCCTTCTCCTCAACTCTGTAACCAGGGTTGGTCAATGCTTGACAACAGGGGATGGACAGCAAATTACAGGAAGGGAGACACCTAGTGGCAGTAACTTCACACAGAATTTACATGGCTAAAACAACAAAATGTTAACAGTAAGCAAATTACAAAGTTGATATATATCAGGTGTACTGTTAGATTAGCATATGTTGTTTAATAAGTTAGTGTACATTTAAGGCCAAAATTGGCCTTATCCTGTAGGTTAATTTTTATTGCCAAATTTATGTTAATATTCATCTAATTGCATGTTTAAAATATACAGAGAAACTTAAAAATACTGCCCAAAATGCTGTAAAATGTCACGTCACTTTGGGAGCAGGCATGTTGCCTCTACAGCAAGCAGCAGCACTTCTCAGTTCTGTATGTCAGATGTCCAAAAACACTATATATTTGACTTTCTTTTTTAATTTAGCAAGGATAAGAATAGGAAACAAAGCATCTATGTGCTTGCAGACCAGACTGAAATCTGTTTTTGAGTTCCATGTATTCAGTGCATAGACATGGCTCAATGGCCTCTGCACCCTCCGATACAGAGCTCCAAATCCACCAGGGGGGACATAACTTCTAGACAGAAACAAGGATTTCAGAGCTGTGTATAATAAAAAAAAAAAGCTCTGCTATCCCTGTGGACGCCGTGTTCATGGCGAAACATGTTGGGGGGCCTGTGTGATTTATGCTTTTATAAGGTGACAAGTTGTTTGTATTAGTTTGGACTGCAGCCACACTAAAAATTGCAATTTCACTACTGTTGACCTTTACCTATTCGATATAGAAATATCATATTTATTCTAATAAGTTCACTATAAGACAATGGAAACAAAGGATAGACAGCGATAGACCACAATTTTAATTCAATAATATAATTTAATATAATTAAATGTTGTTGTTTTTTATGAAGAAGCGAAATTTGGGTTCTACTTGCCCCAGGCAAATTGTTAATGCAGAATATAATAAAAACAGAGCTTAACACTATCCCTCCCTCGCCCTACAAATATATATGGTGGAGTTTCTAAGTGGAGAGATGTGGGTCCCCTAATGCTCTGGGCCCTTGGGCTGTGCCCATTTGCCCAGTCAGTCTATCCATGCATTCCATATATCTGAGTGCAACAGAAATTTGCTACGTATGAACATACCACAAATATCTTCAATGCTTTAGGGTCCTTAGGCTATAAGGTCAAGAAAAAAAACAAAGTTTGAAAACGTTACAAATTACAAAAAATCTTCGGAAAAAGTTTTTTTGTTTTTGCAGGAAATCCCTGAAATCTCGTAATCATGAACGTCAATTATTCCAAAGTAAAATGGTGAAAAAATGTACACGGCCAAATCTTAAAACAAATGTTATTTCCTTCCCTGGCAGAGAATTTTTGCAATCCTTTCCAGAGCATTTCCAAACAGCTGTGTGCTGCTAATTGTTTAAAAATTGGGGAATTATTCACAGCAACTTTATAATACATAAAAAATTAGATTGTTTAGATTTGCAATTGCTTAAGGAAATGAGCAATGATATCTGTGAAAGCCAGCTCTACAGAGGATAGAAGTCTTTCTCACCATGTTTGTAATCTCTATGGGCCAAATCTATATTTCAAAGCTCTGAAAATCGTTACTATGAATAAAATGTTTAGTTTGGACCTCTCGCCATTGAGTGAAATAAATAGAAAATGAATAACATTTTCACAAATGTGTCAACTTGTTGATATGCTCAACTTTGTTAAGGAAAGCAATGTTTTTAGATTTATGTGAAATAGGCTGAAAAATGACCCAGTCAGTTAAGGTTACAATGACTTAACCGCATATAAGAAATCTTTTATATCATAATCAATATTTTTGATGGCTCATTATTCACATTAAGCTTCATTGCATCAAAATCCAATTTAAAAATATTTTCAGACCACCAAAAGAGATTTTGAGATATTAATAGATATTGAGATATTATGGGAAGCACGGAGGCTCGATGGGTAACACTGTTGCCTTGCAGGTCCAACATCTGCATGGACTTTGTATGTTCTCCCCGTGTTTGGGTGAGTTTTCTTCGGGCTCTCCGGGTTCCTCCCACAGTCCAAAAAAATACTGATAGGCTAATAGGCTTCCAATAAAATTGACCCTAGTGTCTGTGTCTGTAATAAATTAGAGGAATTAGATTGTAAGCCTCATTAGGGACAGGTACTGATGTGAATGGCGATGTGGAATATGTTTGCGCTATACGTATAAGCAATAGAAAAAAAATATTAAAATACTGTAAAATACAAATGTATCTCCAAACTAAAGTTATATATCAGGCCACTGTCTGGCATCTTCCATGTGGCTCCTGACTCCAACCCCATGACAAACAAGTATTATCAAGGTATTTGCATTCTACTAATCGGGGGCGAATATAGCATACAGACAGACAATGCGACTGATATGGGGCCCTTCGGAAAGAGGGGCCCAGTCCTGGTTGGTCCGATACCATTTGTTACAGGGTGGAAAGAACCCTGTGCAGGAGTCTTCTCTCTATAGAGGGGGTAGGAAATTGGCCCAAGGGTCATGAAAAGGGCTTAGAGGCCGTTCTGTTCTGGATGGGAAAAATTGGCACCTAAATGGCGAGAGCATTTTAATCTTTGCTACGGGGGCCCCTCTTTTATATGTACACCACTGCTGCAAATTTTTATATTATTTTCTAACTTCTTCTTCACAGCTGTTGAAAAGTGACATTCACTAATGGCTAGCCTCACAGCTCATAGAGGGGACAAGCTTTTTATAAATGCTGAAGTTTTTAATGTTCCTGGTTATGCATTGAACTGACAAGGTTGCATAACTAGTTTGAGTGAAAAACTGGCTAATGAGCCTTGGGGCATCTCTAATGGAAGTTATATTGATGGATCCACATAAGAAAATATCCTTTACGCCCAAACTTTAATAATAATAAATTGTGAAAATTTTAAATTGTAACCACATATCAAAAACAATAGGAGCATAATTTGCGGAAACAAATATTTTTTATGTATTCTTAAGGCAATATGGGCTAATTGGATGCCAACGGAGAGTCTTCACAAATTTAGGATCCCCTCTATAAGCCCTAGCACAGTGGTTCCCAAACTTTCTGAGGCCGGGACCCACTTTTGGCCGAGACTTTTGTTTGGGACACCCCACTACCGTACTTAGACCCATTTCGTCTGATGTATGTCAACATCATTCGTAGTTAGATGCCAGTATTTAGCTCCATTTGAAAAATAAGTCCCTACAACATCGAAAACAGCGACAACTGTGCGGGTGGGGGATGGGATGAGCTGAAGGTATTCTGCTGCTGTGCGTCGCTGATGCCTGACTATGGCTGCTGACATGTGACCCGACATGTGACCCGACCCATCCATTAGTAGCCAACAGAGGTGTAGCTAGGGGTTTAGAACAGGGGGGTGAAACACATCTGAGTGGGTCCCAACCCAGTGGGCCTCCCACAGAGTATAGTGACCCCCCCACACAATATAATGCTCCTATAGCTGCCCCCACACAGTATAATGCCCCTATAGTGCCTCCCCACACAGTATAATGCCCCCATAGCTGTCCCTACCAGTATAATGGCCCCTTAGTGCCCCCACACAGTATAATGGCCCTATAGCTGTCCTCACACAGTATAATATCCCCATAACCACAACCTCATAGTATAATGCTCCACAGCTGCCCCCACACAGTATAATGTCGCCATAGCTGCCACCTCACAGTATAATGCCCCACAGCTACCCCCACAAAGTATAATGCCCCCATAGCTGCCACCTAACAGTATAATGCCTTACAGTTGCCCCGACGCAGTATTCCCCCCATAGCTGCCACCTTACAGTATAATGCCCCACAGCTGCCCCCACACAGTATAATGCCCCCGTAGCTGCCACCTCACAGTCAAATGCCCCACAGTTGCCCCCACGTAGTATAATGCCCCCATAGCTGCCTCCACACAGCCCCAATAGTGCCTAATAAAAATAATAAAATACATACTCACGTATGCCCGTTTCCATGGCGGGTGGAGGAGATGCTTCTACTCCTCCGGTCTTTGCAGTGTCTGCTTCAGAGCAGACAGGCACTACATCGAGACTGTCTGGTAGCCGCTCACAGCAAAGTGAATGCTAGAGAATTAATTTAAACTGTATCTGCATCCTGAAGACGCAGATACAGTTGAAACCAGGACCTCAGTCAGTGGCTCGCAGCCCCCCCGGGAGGTCTTCACCCCCCCCCCCAGGGGGTGGCGACCCACAGTTTGTTACATGCTCTGTGGCTTGAAACACTGCTCTGTGGCTTGAAACAACAAGTGGTTTGTATATCAAGTGGAGTTCCAAAAACCGGATTGATTTACTGTGTTGTGTGTGACAAAGTGGGGGGCCATTGTATGTGATATATGTATTGATTGCTTGCTTGCTACAAAGTTTGCAAAAGTGACATTATTTAAAACCATTTTTCCCTTGCAGTTTCCTTCCTGAGTAGCTGAGTAAGGGGGAGGGGTTAGCTGCTACCAGGTGCTATAAATCAGGCCTCACTACTCTGTAGAGCCTGCTCTGTGGCTTGAAACAACAAGTGGTTTGTATATCAAGTGGAGTTCCAAAAACCGGAGTTCAAAAGAGGAGTTAAAGTCCCAGTAAGTGCTCTTCTACTTCTTTTTCTTTTTGATTAACACCTGTTCGCTGTTTTTTTTTGTAACTTGGATAATGGATAGCAAGATTGGAGGTTTTCTTCAGTGCACAGTTTGCCATATGTATGCACGACTGGAGCCGGAGTTCCAGGGTGAATATCTCTGTGGCAGATGTGAGCATGTTGTTCACCTGGAAGCTCGTATTAGAGATCTGGAGGAGCAGAATGCAACACTGAGGAGGATAGACAATTTTGAGCGGAGCTTGCTGCTCACAGAGCATGCAGTTAGTGGGTTACAACTGGAGGGTGAAGACATGGGTGATCAGGATCAGGTAAGTAGCTGGGTTAATGTAGTTAGGGGCAGTAGAAAGGGGTCAAAGACAAGGAAGGCCGATCCGGTTTCTGACATTCCAGGCAAAATTGCCAAGTTGGGTGATGATGCGAGGGTGTCAGTCTCAGAAATGGCAGCCCTAGTGGATACTGATCTCCCTAACAGCCGGGAGAACAGCCCAGCTAGTAGTCGGCGGGATGGTAATGCAGGTAAGCCAAGACAATTGATAGTCGTAGGGGATTCTATAATCAGGAAGACGGATAGAATAATTTGTCGCCAAGACCACCTCAACCGAATGGTTTGCTGTCTCCCTTGTGCCAGGGTTCGGCATGTGGTGGAACGGGTGGACAAATTGCTGGGAGGGGCTGGTGATGATCCAGCTGTCGTGGTCCATGTCGGTACCAACGACAGAATAAATGGTAGGTGGAGGAGCCTTAAGAATAATTTTAAAGAACTAGGCTACAACTGAAGGGAAGGACCTCTAAAGTAGTATTCTCAGGAATACTGCCTGTGCCATGCGCATCACAGGAAAGACAGCGGGAGCTCAGGGAGTTAAATGCATGGCTAAAGTCTTGGTGTAGAGGAGAAGGATTTGGGTTCCTAGAGCACTGAGAGCACTGGGCTGACTTTTCATTGGGGTACAAACTGTATTCTGCAGATGATTTGCACCTAAATGGAAGGGGGTCCGCTGTGCTGGGGGAGAGAATTCTAGCTGGGGTGGCGGAGTATTTAAACTAGGGCTGAGGAGGGAGGTCAATGTAGAAAAAAAAGGGGTAGCCAGGTTAGAGAGGGGTCAGACTATATTGGTCGGGGGAGAAACAGAATGTGGGGAGAGGACTAGACAACAAGATAAGGAGATCCTTTCGTTACAAAACATCAGTGTAAATAAAAAGGCCCGATTATTGTCAAATCACATTTCTGATAATAAAAGTGAAAAACTGACAGGCAAGTTAAAGTGTATGTTCACAAATGCCAGAAGTCTAGCAAGCAAAATGGGGGAGCTGGAGGCCTTGATACTGGAAGAAAATATAGATATAGTTGGTGTTGCTGAAACATGGCTGGACTCTTCACATGACTGGGCTGTAAATCTACAGGGTTTTACACTTTTTCGGAAAGACAGGACAAATAGGAAAGGTGGTGGTGTATGTCTGTATGTGAGAAATGATATGAAGGCGAGTGTGAAAGAGACAATAGTGGGTGAATACTGTGAGGAGGTTGAAACCTTGTGGGTGGAACTAGAAAGGGAGGTAAACACTGAAAAAATTACTTTTGGTGTAATCTATAGACCCCCCAATATAACTGAGGAGATGGAAGTTCAGCTATATAAACAGATGGAGCGGGCTGCACAGGCGGGTACTATAGTGATAATGGGAGATTTTAATTTCCGGGATATTAATTGGTGTCATGGTTCGGCTTCAACTGCAAAGGGGAGACATTTCCTCAACCTGTTGCAGGAAAATTTTATGGGCCAGTTTGTGGAAGACCCGACTAGAGGTGAAGCTCTGTTGGATCTGGTCATTTCTAGTAATCCAGATCTTGTTGGGAATGTCAATGTTCGTGAAAACCTCGGTAACAGTGATCATAATATAGTTACATTTTACCTATACTGTAAAAAACAAACGCAGGCTGGGAGGGCAAAAACATTTAATTTTAAGAAAGCCAATTTCCCCAGGATGAGGGCGGCAATTCAGGATATAGACTGGGAAGAACTAATGTCAAATAATGGAACAAATGATAAATGGGAGATTTTCAAATCTACTTTGAGTTATTATAGTGCAAAATTTATTCCTACAGGTTACAAGTATAAACGACTCAAATTAAACCCCACATGGCTTACACCTTCTGTGAAAGGGGCAATACATGACAAAAAAAGGGCATTTAAAAAATACAAATCTGAGGGTACAGCTGTAGCCTTTGTAAAATATAAAGAGTTTAATAAAATCTGTAAAAATGTAATAAAATTAGCAAAAATACAAAATGAAAGGCAGGTGGCCAGGGATAGTAAAACAAATCCCAAAAAATTCTTCAAGCATATAAATGCAAAAAAGCCCAGGTCTGAACATGTAGGACCCCTAGATAGTGGTAATGGGGAGTTGATCACAGGAGATCAAGAGAAGGCAGAGTTACTAAATGGGTTCTTTAGCTCTGTATATACAACTGAAGAAGGAGCAGCTGATGTAGCCGGTGCCAGTGCTGTTAATATATCAGTTGATATACTGAATTGGATGAATGTAGAGATGGTCCAAGCTAAATTAAATAAAATAAATGTGCACAAGGCCCCGGGACCAGATGGGTTACACCCTAGAATTCTTAAAGAGCTTAGTTCAGTTATTTCTGTCCCCCTCTTCATAATATTTAGAGAGTCTCTCATGAGTGGTATAGTGCCAAGGGACTGGCGCAGGGCAAATGTGGTGCCTATTTTCAAAAAGGGCTCTAGGTCTTCCTCGGGTAATTATAGACCAGTAAGCTTAACATCCATCGTGGGGAAAATGTTTGAGGGGCTATTGAGGGACTATATACAGGATTATGTGACAATAAATAGCATTATAAGTGACAGCCAGCACGGTTTTACTAAGGACAGAAGTTGTCAAACTAACCTAATCTGTTTTTATGAAGAGGTGAGCAGAAGTCTAGACAGAGGGGCCGCTGTGGATTTAGTGTTTTTGGACTTTGCAAAGGCATTTGACACTGTCCCCCATAGACGCCTAATGGGTAAATTAAGGACTATAGGTTTAGAAAATATAGTTTGTAATTGGATTGAGAATTGGCTCAAGGACCGTATCCAGAGAGTTGTGGTCAATGATTCCTACTCTGAATGGTCCCCGGTTATAAGTGGTGTACCCCAGGGTTCAGTGCTGGGACCCCTATTATTCAACTTATTTATTAATGATATAGAGGATGGGATTAATAGCACTATTTCTATTTTTGCAGATGACACCAAGCTATGCAATATAGTTCAGACTATGGAAGATGTTCATGAATTACAGGCAGATTTAAACAAACTAAGTGTTTGGGCGTCCACTTGGCAGATGAAGTTTAATGTAGATAAATGTAAAGTTATGCATCTGGGTACCAACAACCTGCATGCATCATATGTCCTAGGGGGAGCTACACTGGCGGATTCACTTGTTGAGAAGGATCTGGGTGTACTTGTAAATCATAAACTCAATAACAGCATGCAGTGTCAATCAGCTGCTTCAAAGGCCAGCAGGATATTGTCGTGTATTAAAAGAGGCATGGACTCGCGGGACAGGGATGTAATATTACCACTTTACAAAGCATTAGTGAGGCCTCATCTAGAATATGCAGTCCAGTTCTGGGCTCCAGTTCATAGAAAGGATGCCCTGGAGTTGGAAAAAATACAAAGAAGAGCAACGAAGCTAATTAGGGGCATGGAGAATTTAAGTTATGAGGAAAGATTGAAAGAATTAAACCTATTTAGCCTTGAAAAAAGACGACTAAGGGGGGACATGATTAACTTATATAAATATATTAATGGCACATACAAAAAATATGGTGAAATCCTGTTCCTTGTAAAACCCCCTCAAAAAACAAGGGGGCACTCCCTCCATCTGGAGAAAAAAAGGTTCAAGCTGCAGAGGCGACAAGGCTTCTTTACAGTGAGAACGGTGAATTTATGGAATAGTCTACCGCAGGAGCTTGTCACAGCAGGGACAGTAGATGGCTTTAAAAAAGGGTTAGATAATTTCCTAGAACAAAAAAATATTAGCTCCTATGTGTAGAAATTTTTCCTTCCCTTTTCCCTTCCCTTGTTTGAACTTGATGGACATGTGTCTTTTTTCAGCCGTACTAACTATGTAACTATATGTAACTATGTAACTATGTCTTCCATTGATTTCAATGAGTGCTGTGTAATATTACATAGAATGGGCAGTCTTGCAGTAGTTTTAGAACATGCATTTTTCTTTAATAGCTGGGAGTTTTTGTGGCTTTCTTCACCATTGAATTTTTTTTATATATATGACACTATACATGCAGGTTTAATACAAATGGTTCATGGAGCATTTCTCTTCGGAAAAAAAAAAAAAAAGAAGCATCCCCTCCTTCCCCCATTACCGCCCCAATTGCCTGTGTGTGAACGAAGACTTTTGCTATTACCACATTCAAAAATGTAATTCAAGGTTTAGTAATTACTGTTAATTACAGAAAATGAATATTCATTTGAAACAAATTATTATTTAATGACTTATTAATATTATTGTCATTAATTTCCTTTCCATTTTCTGAGATATTCCTTACACCCATTCAATGGAGAATTTTAGAGAATGTTTCTCATATTCATAGTGTAAGAGAATGTTTCTCATATTCATAGTTGCTACTGGACTCAGTCCATGAATAATGAAATACTGTAGAATTATATTTTGTGCTTGTTACATGAGGAAATAGTTTGGAAGATTATATCAGAAAATGACTGTCGGCTCTTGATTGATCTGCATTATTCTATCACCAACCCTTGATGTGTTTGTCCATTGCACACAAAGATCTTGAGAAAAGCGCGCATATTGCTACAATTATTTTAGGCAGGGAACATAAGAATCTTGTGTGTGATACTGTATATACAGAATAAATAAATCAATGTTTAAAGGTACTACGTTGGATTTTTTTTATGGATTATTGTTCAGATATTAACCCCTTAATTATCAGGCCTGATAGGGCTTCAATAACCAGATTTTTATTTTTGCCTCTCTGCCGTTCAGCAGCCATAAAAATTTTTACAAAATTTTTTTTTTTTTATCACAGTTTGGAGGTACAAATAAATGACTGTGTCATTATTTGAAGTGAGAATATAGAAAAAACCTAAAAGTTTATTTTTTATACCGATCACGTTTCACACATCAGTATTTTTTTCCAGTTTGTATTGTCATTTGGATACCTACTATATGTAAGTTTTATGTTTTCATGTAATTTAGGAGAAACATTTTTATTTTAGATTTAATAATCAGACTTTTTTTATTATTTTTTTTAGTCATTTTTTTTTAATCAAATGAAGAGATTACTATTTTACAATTTAAACAGAGACCAGTCAATCTGAGCAAGGATTTGTTTCTATGGGAGCAGCAGGAAAGGTGGGTATGATAGATAGATATATATATATATATATATATATATATATATATATATATATATATACACTACCGTTCAAAAGTTTGGGGTAACCCAGACAATTTTGTGTTTTTCATGAAAACTCACACTTATATTTATCAAATGAGTTGCAAAATGACTAGAAAATATAGTCAAGACATTGACAAGGTTAGAAATAATGATTTTTGTTTGAAATAATAATTTTCTCCTTCAAACTTTGCTTTCATCAAAGAATGCTCCATTTGCAGCAATTCCAGCATTGCAGACCTTTGGCATTCTTGCTGTTACTTTGCTGAGGTAATTGGGGGAAATTTCACCCCATGCTTCCAGAAGGCCCTCCCACAAGTTGGATTGTCTTGATGGGCACTTCTTGCGTACCATACGGTCAAGCTGCTCCCACAACAGCTCTATGGGGTTGAGATCTGGTGACTGCGCTGGCCACTCCATTACAGATAGAATACCAGCTGCCTGCTTCTTCCCTAAATAGTTCTTGCATAATTTGGAGGTGTGCTTTGGGTCATTGTCCTGTTGTAGGATGAAATTAGCTCCAATCAAGCGCTGTCCACAGGGTATGGCATGGCGTTGCAAAATGGAGTGACAGCCTTCCTTATTCAAAATCCATTTTACCTTGTACAAATCTCCCACTTTACCAGCACCAAAGCAACCCCAGACCATCACATTACCTCCACCATGCTTGACAGATGGTGTCAGGCACTCTTCCAGCATCTTTTCAGTTGTTCTACGTCTCACAAATGTTCTTCTGTGTGATCCAAACACCTCAAAATTCGATTCGTCTGTCCATAACACTTTTTTCCAATCTTCCTCTGTCAAATGTCTGTGTGCTTTTGCCCATATTAATCTTTTCCTTTTAATAGCCAGTCTCAGATATGGCTTTTTCTTTGCCACTCTGCCCTGAAGGCCAGCATCCCGGAGTCTCCTCTTCACTGTAGACGTTGACACTGGCGTTTTGCGGGTACTATTTAACGAAGCTGCCAGTTGAGGACCTGTGAGGCATCTATTTCTCAAACTAGAGACTCTAATGTACTTGTCTTGTTGCTCAGTTGTGCAGCGGGGCCTCCCACTTCTCTTTCTACTCTGGTTAGAGCCTGTTTGTGCTGTCCTCTGAAGGGAGTAGTACACACCGTTGTAGGAAATCTTCAGTTTTTTGGCAATTTCTCGCATGGAATAGCCTTCATTTCTAAGAACAAGAATAGACTGTCGAGTTTCACATGAAAGCTCTCTGTTTCTAGCCATTTTGAGAGTTTAATCGAACCCACAAATGTAATGCTCCAGATTCTCAACTAACTCAAAGGAAAGTCAGTTTTATAGCTCCTCTAAACAGCAAAACTGTTTACAGCGGTGCTAACATAATTGCACAAGGGTTTTCAAGTGTTTTCTAATCATCTATTAGCCTTCTAACACAATTAGCAAACACAATGTACCATTAGAACACTGGAGTGAAGGTTGCTGGAAATGGGCCTCTATACACCTATGTAGATATTGCATTAAAAACAGACGTTTGCAGCTAGAATAGTCATTTAGCACATTAACAATGTATAGAGTGTATTTTTGATTAATTTAATGTTATCTTCATTGAAAAAAACTGTGCTTTTCTTTCAAAAATAAGGAAATTTCTAAGTGACCCTAAACTTTTGAACGGTAGTGTATATATATATTTCAATCCCTTATTCTCCGCAGCGGCAACTCCAACTGAAAAACTGTACCACAATTTGGTGCTAACTTTCTGCCAGAATTCCCTGCGGAATCTAGGTAGTATTTGCTGCAGAGTTTTCCACAGCAAATCGGACCTGTGCGAACTTACCCTTAGTCGGCCCTAACAGAAGGCTTACTGAATAGACAACACTAGGCTCCATTTTAGTCCCTACGGCTGACTGCAGAGAGGTTCTCCAGTCTCCATTCAGGTCACCAATCGAATGGGGAGTCGTATTCAGGAGGCTGCTCTAAGATCAGGAGCGATTAGTAACAGCTCCTTTAAAGAGAGTTCCTCCTTCATTGTAGAGATCATTAGCCTCTTCCAAGTGTAAAGAACGCACCTGCACCACACGTCGTAAAAAGACACTGCACAGTTATTAAGGTGTCGAAGGGTTATTCCGATTTGTTATATAATGAAAAGTTGTACAAAATTCTATATTATTTCTGTATCAATTCTTCATGATTTTAAAGATCTCTGCTTGCTTTCATTCAATGGGAACCTTCATTGTTTACTTCCATGGAATAAAAATCTTTCTCCTCATGTGAGGATCATACGGGTGCACGGTTTGCTAGTTAAAGTACAGTATCCGAGCTGTGTGTTGTTTCACGTCATGCACCTCTGTGTCCATCACATGACCAGGACAGATTTTTGTTCCCTAGAAGTAAACAATGAAGTTTTCCATTGAATAACTCCAAGTAGAGATCTTGTACCCACGAGGAATTAATAAAGTAAATTGAAAAATAGCAGAACGTTTCATTCTACAATGAATCAGCTACATTTCCTGAAACCTTATTTGATTTATGAAGTAAAGTTCAAAAATTGGCACAAAAATTTGCAAAAATGTGCAATCAGGTGCTGAAAATACTGCAAGGTGCTACAGGAAAATTGTTTAATGAATATGATCCATAATGCATAGTAGCCGGGTTGGTCTGCTTCAGTCAACCCCTTGCTATATTTTTTTTTCTCCAAATGAGTGGACTGGATCAGGATTTGATTGATCTTTTACAGATCTTGATGGAATTTGTATTACATCACAATTTATTTTTGTTTAAAGACAGGTATTATCTACAACAGAGAGGTGTGGCGATGGCCGTAGCATGTGCCCCGTCATATGCAAATTTATTTCTATGGGAACAGGAGTTCATTCAACGCCATGACTCATTTACATCTGGATCAGTAATCGCATGGATGCGTTTTATTGATGATATACTCTTTATCTGGCAAGGTACTAAAAGAGCTTTAGAATCGTTTATACAACAACTCAATAATAACAATCTAAATATTTGATTAACACATGTGATCAGCCAGACATCGATAGATTTCTTAGGTATCAAATTGTTGGCTGATAATGATGGTGTCATTCACAGCACTGTTCATCGTAAATAGACAAGTGTTAATGCAGTATTACATGCTACGCCTTCTGACCCTAACCACGTTATATGGGCTATTCCAACAGGACAATTTATTTGAGTGCGAAGGATTTGTGATGAGACAGAAGAATTTGAAAGACAGGCTAATGATCTGCAACAGAGATTTTTGAAACGTGGATATAAACCCCATGATATCAATAGGGGTTATCAACGTGCTAAAGATCAGGAGAGAAAACAACTCCTGATACCCAAGGTACGACACACTCAACAACAAGGCGAAGTACGGATGATTACAAATTTTCATACCAAATGGCACGATCTCAGAAAATTGTTTGCCCAATATTGTGGCCAAATACAGTAGAACTTTGAGTGATATGCTTGTTCACAAAAGTTACGTCTCACCAAGATCCAATTTCATTTTTCAATCTAGCAGGAAAAGGTAAAAGTAAACAAAACTCCTTGGTGAGGTGCTCCCGTTGCTGATATAAATGCAAAATCAGCATTCAGAAATGAATGTTTTATTCTTCAGGGTCTAAAATAAAACATATTACAAACACTGTGCAACGCGTTTCGACCCCCCACTGGGGTCTTCGTCAGGCATATAGATGTGTCTAAAGTTGTCTCTATTTAATACTTTATCTGTTAAAAATAACGCCCAGTTACGTTCTGAGGGGTAAAAGTTCAATGTGGGTGTGTTTTTAAAAAGTTCAGTTACATTTTCAATGATTTTGTTTGCTTCTGTTCGTTCTATGAAACTTTGTAAAAAATAAAAATAAAAATGGGCAATAAATGTAAGGTTTTAGTTTTGTTTTTCTTCTTTTTTGTGAATGTTGGTGAGTTTTCTAGACTGTGTCTTTCATACTGTTGTTAGTTTACATTTTGTGTTCCCACGCCTACGTCATCATTATTTATTTTTCCCATGATTCTGATTGGCTTTTATCATAGACTGTAGCTCTATTGGTTGTTGCTCTTTTGACACTTTTAATTGGATGTCTCCCGTTGATGTTAAAGATTATCGCAGTTATTGGAGCACAACAATCCCTCAAAACTCCCCGCTGGACTCCGAGGACAAACACCAACCAATCTACCGGTGGAATTCAGAGACGTCCACTCCATACCGACTGCGTGGATTTCCTCTGAACCCGGAACAGCCGACCGGCATAGATAAGTAATTTAATTGTTCCCTTATTATACTGATTCTTTATTTTCATTTAGCCCGTTTGGACTCAGGGTATTGAATTTAAATATCCAATAGGATTCCCGTTTACAATTGCAGATCTATTGTCTATATTTAAATTTATTTGTTCTATGGGTGAAATTTTGAGATATGTGAAATCTGATTTATGCTTTACTAGTAAGTGCTTTGATAGGCTTTGTTTACGGTAACCGTTTGTAGCATTAAACCTGTGACCATTTAATTTACATCTAAGGGTTTTCGTGGTCCTCCCTAGATATTGAATCCCACATTGGCATTCGATCGTATACATTACAAAATCTGAACTGCAGTTCATGAAGGATTAAATCATGAATGTCTCATTGGTAGTATTCGACATTACACTTTTTACTCATTACATCACTTATTTCATGTTTTAATCTAAGTGAGCCAGATGGGGCTTGAGTGCATGCGGGGATTGTACTGCTTGCAGACGCATTGAAAGGACAGATGTATTCCACAACTCAAACAGGGATCATGAATATCATATCGTACACCATATCACTGCAGAACATCAGCAGTTATATATTACATGACTTGTCCATGCGGTTTGATATATGTTGGACTGACATCAAGAGAACTACGTGTGAGGGTACTTGAACATGTCAATGATATTAAAAAGGCCGGATCACTACTATCAACTGATCATGGTAAAAAATAAACATTTTAAAACCAGTGGCTAAACATTTTTTTTAACAACATTCGTGCCAGTGGCTAAAAGTGAGAGGGATTGATCGTGTTCATCTAGAAGCGGAAATATTATGCAGAAATTGGCGAAAGTTGAATGTAAATGGATTACCCTCTTAAAGACTACATCACCCTTTGGACTTAATGAAAGATTGTCATTTGCCTGTTACTTGTAAGTTTTTTGTAGCTGACTTCCTGTGAATGAATGATGCATGCAAGTTTTTCTTGGGATTGTTTTATTATTTTTTAGCTGGGAGGTAGTGTTTGGACCCGTACGGGTATTATACATGTCTATTTGCCTGTTTCTCCAGTGTCTCGTGGAAGGTTTTTTTTCTTTCTCCCAGGTACATTTACATCTTGACACTATTAGTGTTTCCCCTATACACATATATTATGCGAGTTCTGATGAGTTTGCACTTATTTTATATGTCTAGCTTGCGTTTATGTATATATACCCTTCATTGATTACACAAGCGCTCTTGGTAATGTATGTCTCTTTCCAATATGGCCACTACAGGCATTGTGCCTGTGGACTGCGCGTGTGCAGAGCATGCCTGGTGCCGTCAACCGCCCATTCACGAACTACGCTACCTGCGCACTTCAATGACGTGTTGGCAGACACCGACGTCGGGTCGCGCTGGCGTGGCGGTATCCATGCGTCCGATAGGTATGGCACCTATTTATTTATTTTCCTTTTTGTATAAGCCCACTATAAAAGGTCCATCCCCTTCACCTCCCAACTCACCACTCCCAGAAGAAGCAACGCGTAACGTGCGTCGGAGGGTGAGGTGGGAGGACATCACTTATATACGTGCTTCATTGATGGGTCAGTATCCTGGTTTACTTTATACTTGATATCATTCATCATGTTTATATTTAGGATGGCTACATATACATGCCTTGTATACTACCAGTATTCCATAAATACACCCGGGGTCAAATTTCTGTCCCATCTGCTTTATTGCGCTGGACACTTATTCCTTTGCACGCTTAGCATTTATATCTATTTGCCACTGTGAGCTGCTTCACATTTTGGCATTTTTTGTTATTGTTTACGCATATGATGTCCACCTTATTTGTGTCTTGTGTATATGACTTTTTATTGTGGGCTTTTTCAGCCTAATTATTCAATAAAGTTTTTGTACTTTCGTTAATTGATGCCCTGTGTGGTATATTGGTGGTACCTTCCTATTGGTACTTATATACCTTGTTCTGGCATATTAACCTAGAATCTGATCTGATCTGGTAGCTATGCAATGAAGGCATTGTCCAAAGAAGCTATTGGCTTTAGAGGACACATGTATCTATTAAAAACAAAAAAGAAACAATGATTTCAGTAGATCTTGTAATGCATCTTTTTCCTTTTAGCTTCCTAAGTCCCATTGACTCCACTATTCTTGCTGTTAAAGATGATGCAAACCCTGATGGAACCCACCAACGCAAGTGTCAACAGAGTCTAAGATGATCCTATTGGGAGAAACATGACATGATCCATCAAAAATTGTGTGACATTTAAATTTTATAGTCTCTCTATATACTGTAGGCCATGAATCTGTATGAGCCCTAGTGAGTTGACAGTTGTAGCACTAAAGTGTGGCAATATAGACTGTCCATTATAATTTAAGCCCTCTCTGCCTCCCCTCACTCCTCTTATCAGTAACTGACTGCTGTCGCGTATACAGGCAGATACATGGCAGCCATTAATTACTGGTGAGATTGCTCGGGGGAGGCAGGAGGAGCGCTCCCCACATGAATACAGCGGACTCATAACTATAAGTCCGCTATATTTTAAGTTTGCTGCTTTTAGCCAAATAGCACAATATTATTATTTTTTTATGCTGTTTGGGCTAATAGTACAGCAGACCTGTCCCCATACTATGCTTCTTTAAAGAGGCTGTCACCACATTATAAGTGCACTATCTCCTACATAAGGAGATCGGCGCTATAATGTAGGTGACAGCAGTGCTTTTTATTTTAAAAAAACTATCTGTTTTCACCACTTTATTAGCGATTTTAGATTTATGCTAATGAGTTGCTTAATGCCCAAGTGGGCGTGTTTTTACTTTAGACCAAGTGGGTGTTGTACAGGGGAGTGTATGACGCTGACCAATCAGCGTCATGCACTCCTCTCCATTCATTTAGTCAGCGCATAGGGATCCTTTTAGATCAGTATGTGCTGTCTTATACTAACACATTAACAATACTGAAGTGTTTAGACAGTGAATAGACATTCCACGGGATGTCTATTCATAATCTCTGCACTTCGTTACTGTTTCTGTGGTAGTTACAGCAGAGGAAGCGTAATCTCGCGAGGCATTAAGCAACTCATTAGCATAAATCTAAAATCGCTAATAAAGTGGTGAAAACAGATTGTTTTTTTAAATAAAAAGCATTACTGTCACCTACATTATAGCGCCGATCTCCTTATGTAGGAGATAGGGCACTTATAATGTGGTGACAGAGCCTCTTTAAAAAAGATCTGTCAGGTCTCCTATCCTACCCTATCTGAGGGTAAAGGATAGAGGAGGAAAAGCTTGAGGATATATAGTTTTCAATGATTTTATTCAGTATTTTCTTATATAATGCTGTTGAAATGCCTCCAGGACTTATTGAGAAAGCCTGTGAGTCCTGCTTCCCTCCGCCCACACAGAGGGATTGACAACTCCTCCTGTTTACAAACTCATACAAGAAAGCTGTCAATCACTCTGTGTGGGTGGGACAAAGCAGGACTCACAGGCTTTCTCGGTAAGTCCTGGCAGCATTTTAACAACTTTTTGGAAGAAAATACTGAATCAAATCATACAAAACTAGATATTCACTGAGCTTTACATCTCACTGTATATCAGATGTTGCTCTCAGATAGCCTAGGAGAGACCTGACAGATCCTCTTTAAAGTCTCTAAATAGACAGGGATATACCTATCAAAGTAATAGGAGTCCCACAGCCTCTTGGCCAAAAACGTCACAACAAGTTAAAGTGTACTGCATAGCGAGGCAATATCTATAGATTGAACAATTAACTGTGTGGTTGCTAAAGACACTTTAATAACAACACTGAAAAGTAAAGTAAACCAGCAGGGGACCAGTCTCTGTTTACCTTGCTGAAGTGATAAGGTGCCCGCTCTATCCAGTCACTGGCTGCAGGGGAAATGTCAGTATGTACGACAGCGACTGTTGCGGCCAGTGATTGGCTGGAGTGGTCACATGCCATTACGGCATGTCATTCATTCAGCAAGGTAAACAGAGAATGACAAGAGATCACTGGATCAGCGGGGGTTTAAAAGTGAGTGTGAGCTTTTTTTAAATTTATTTTATCATATTTGAAGCTGCCAGACCAGAAAATCCCTTTAAATCATATCAATCTTATAATATAATCTACTAAAAAAATTAAGTAAATAATTTGTATGTACAATCTACTACTTATCTGTCCTACTTAATTCTGTGAGCCAATTCTGAGGATTCTGGGAAATTACTGATCAGACGTCAGTAGAGTATTGAATGCATCTCTGGGTTGCGATAATGTCTGTAAGAATAAGTACAAGATAAGAAAAGTAGTTACTCAACTTTTTTATGTAGTGTAATTGTATAGTTATTTAGTTGCACAGTTACATAGTTGATAAGGTTAAAAAAGTAATAGATTAGTACATAGTTAGTACAGTTGAATAAAGACATATGTCCATCAAGTTCAACCAAGGGATGGGAGAAAGAGAAGGGATATGGGTCAGCTATGGAACTTTGTTTTACACCTACTGATCCAGAGGAAGGTTTAAATATATAAAACAATCTGCCCTAAAAGGAAATATTTTTCTCCTGATCCCAAGTGATGATCAGACTGGATCAACATTCAAACAAGGATTCTATACATTGACATTGGTTACATAGTTACATAGTATGGTTGAAAAAAGACACATGTCCATCAAGTTCAACCTATAGTTCTACCGTGTTGATCCAGGGGAAAGCAAAAACCCCTGTGAGGCAAATGTCAATTGGCCAATGTTAGGGGGAAAAATTCCTTCCCTACGTCAGTTATGGCAATCAGAATATATCCCTGCATCAATGTCCCATCTCCAGAATCCAGTACTCATAAGTTGTAATATTTTATTTTTCAAGAAAGGCATCAAGGTCCTTATTGAACTTATTCAATGAATCAACCATCATCCTGTGGCAGAGAGTTCCACAGTCTCACTGCTCTTACAGTAAAGAATCACAGTCATTGATCATAGTGAAACCTTCTTTCCTCTAGATGTAGAGGATTCCCCCTTGTCCTTGTTACTGGCCTAGGTGTAAAAAGATCATTAGAAAGATTTCTGTACTGTCCAATTATATATTTGTACATTGTAATTGGATCGCCCCTAAGCAGTCTTTTTTCCAAACTGAAAGTGTGATTACCTTTGTTGGTTCTGCAATCCACCCACCCCCCTAATTACCTTGGTCACTCTTCTCTGCACCTGCTCTGGTTCAGCCATGTCCTTCTTATCTTCTTATACACAGGTGCCCAAAATTGTACACAATACCCCATGTGTGGTGCAATATTCCATGTGTGGTATAATATTTGATGTGTAATAACGATATGAAAATTATATAAAATGTTTTTTAAAGGTTAATACATTAACCAAAATGTGAGAAGATGAAGAAAGACAATTTTAGTGAAAGACAATAAGGACATAAAAGTATATACATAGTGGAAATCTATCAAAGCAAGTACGCCATGTTTATCAGAATTTAACGTGGAGCAGTATGCCAGTCTTGATACATTTTCCTTTATTTTACATATAGTATAGAGAAGTCAATCAGTATGCAATGCGGTGAAATTAATCATGGTGAGGGAAAGTATAAGTACATTATTTATAACAATACTCTCAAATGCACATTACTAACAGAAGCATCATGTATTGGTGTAAAAATAAATAAGTGGATAAAAGCAGTGGTGTACAGAAAGGACTTTCTTAGGCTTTGTTCATATCATGTCTGTGATGTGCATTTGGCATATACATCTCAGTAAACGTATTGAGAGCACTTTTCAACTTATACGCTGACATGCCGATTGACGAATGGATGTTAAAAATAGTATACTCTTGGCAGACAATTGTCTAGTACACATTAGTATACCTTGTTTTTACTGTATTTAAAGCATAGTTGACTTCCGAATGGTATGTTATTTTTATAATGGAAGTCCATGGCAGACGTATGCAATTGTACAGACATACAGTTGCATTCCCTTGGTTCATATGTCAGTGGCACTCTTCAAACGTGCATGACAAACATAAGCCATCAACAGAATGTAAAAAGAGCCTAAGGCTGCCTATACAGTAGAAATTTTGATGTCCAATTTAGACCATTTTCAATTGACTGGCGTCACCTTTTGTGACACGAATGAGCATGACAGATGCCAACTGAAGTCAGATATCTGTGGAAAAGTTTATCTGCTGTGTTGGATTTTTTTTAGTTGTTCTCAAGTGCAGTCTGCAAATAATAGATCTAGATCCCGTCAATAGAAGTTCCGACCACAACCTTCACAGACCGGCCATGAACGACAAGTCGTTTCGAAAATGGCCGTGTGAAATCACTCATGTTCGGCCAGCTTTATACTGAAGTGCATTTAGAAATAGAAGCATACCATGGTTATTATAGGTTCATTGCGCAGTTTTTATGCTTCTTGGAAGTTTCAGAAAATAATAAACTACGGTATTGTATCATGATGTCAGCCTTCAAATGGTAATGACAAATTGAGGTTTCAATCAAATATTTGTCCATTTAAATATGCATAGATGAAAAATGTTGCAACTCAGTGTTTGAAATGAAATCTAAAACTTGGATGTTAATCATTTGCAATTAGTTGATATACTAAATAATTGAATTTACAGTAGAAAGTATTTTACTGCACATGTTCTCCTGGCCTGGTGCCAGTAGAATGTCATAGTTGCTGCCAAAAGCAGATTATGCAAAGTGCGAACAGAACTGCAACCCTCTCAGGAGTCAGGAGGACATTTCTAGGCAACACAAAAAAGCTTCTCCGGGCCAGAACACTAAAGACTAAAGACGGGGAAAAAAAAAAGGATTTCTCATATGGGATACATATGATTGTTGAAAGGTGTTGAGGTTAAGGTCTTTATAAAATGTGAATTTTAGGCTAACCACCTCTACAGACTTGATGGGAGTACGATGTGCTACATTATCACTCATACACTGTGTCACAATGCTAATTCCAAAAACATGTCAAATGTATAGCATTGATGAGCTAATAAACCACTGTTTCCACATACAGACCCTTTCTATTTGGATTTAGATTTTTAAACATTAAATAGGTTTTCCTTAGGATAGACCATCAATGTGTGTGAGTCTTATGCCAAGGACCCCATTGATCAGCAGAATTAAAAAGGACAGCCCCTATCACACCCATGACTATTGAGCCAGTTCCGCACCTGCGCACTGGTTTTTGCCACTTAGTAGCACGGGGCATGGGACTAACCAGAGGTGGTCCCCCTTCTCTGAGGGCCCATAGCTGCTATATGCTCTACCGATATGGTATTCATGCCCATGGTCCCACCCTTAAGATAAACTATCAATATAATATCCTGGAAAACCACTCCAGTTGGAGCAAACGGAAAGGAAAGAAAAGCTATAATGACTTACAATAATACTCAACATCTATTACAGTATTCATTATTACAGTATTTATGGTAAATTACCTGTATGGTAATATTTTGCCATTTGTTTACATTTGCCCCCAGTTGCCACTGACCGCTGGGCTAGAACGGAAATAGTACAAGCTGAAGTTACACTTGCTTCCAACAGCTGTCTAATCAATTTACAGAGTCCTTCAACAGGTAAACTAAATTCATTTAGTATGGCAAAGAAATGTTCCCCAGTTGCCATGCTGGAGATAATAAATGCCAACTGACACTCCTCTGGGAACAATTTAGCCAATTAACAAGGATCATAAGGGTTGAGGAAGCTTGTGAATTTTCAGTTCTTCTAAGTGGCCAAGACACTAAAGTCCATATATTTACAGGCAGTCTGGTAAAATAGCATGTCCATGATAAAAAATTAAAAAAAATAGTTCCGCCCGGAATTAGTTGGAGAAGTTTGGGCAGGTTATTTGGATTGTATGTAATTGTCATCACTTTACAGCTGACATTATGGTAGCAAGAAGTAGGAGACAGATAGAAGGTAGTATGACTGGAGGATGTGACTATACAAGCTTTGTCCGGAGATTTGTAGGTCTGCAAAGGATAGCATAAAGTTCAAAATTCTTAAAGGCTATGTACACCTTTATTTTGTTGTTTGTTTTTGTTTAATCAGTGTGTTTGGTGCAACTTTCTAATTACTTTTTATGAAAAAAAATGTAAACTTTTTGAGATACAGCTGTATCCTGTATACAGAGCAGCTGTATCTTGCGCTGAGACCAGAATGATGGGTTCAGAATCAGCGGATCCTGCGTGTCGAGCTGTTACCGATCACATCTAAGCTTATAGCTTAAATGTGATCGATAACTGGTGGACCCGCTGTCACTGAACCCGTCAGTGCCACTCAGTGATGGATTATCATTAGGGCGGTTCGGGCGGTCGACCGGGGCCCAAGTCTCCCAGGGAGCCCATGGCCCGAGCCGCACATGACCGCATGGGCCCCCTCATGCCCAATGGGGTCGCTAGCCCCGGAGGGGACACCGTTGATAGCGACAGCCACATCAGGGGCGTAGCTAGGTAGGGGCAGGTGGGGCATGTGCCCCGGGTGAAACTAGGTGGTAGGGAGGGGGGGCGCCACAGGGCAGCTGATCACTGCTGATAGGTGCCCTGTATGTCGGACACAAGCGATCAGCGTTAGGAAGAGCCAAGAGTTCATGCGGCGGCATTCTGACTGGGGTCTGTGACGGCCCGGGAGTGGACTGGACTGGTCCACTCCCGGGCTGTCACCGATCCTAGTCAGAAGGAACTCCGCTGCTGCCTGAGCCGCATGACCTCCTCAGCTCCTCTGGTGAGTCTCACATCTGGCAGAGCGGAGAGTGGTAACGGTAGCTTCAAAGTACAAGGGGGGGGAGTGTGGCGCTATTTACAAGGGGGGAGTGTGGTGCTATTTACAAGGGGGAGTGTGGCACTATCTACAAGAGGGGCAGCAGGCTGTGTGTGGCACTAACTACAATGAGGGCTGTGTGGTGCTATTTACAGGGGTGGGCTCTGTGGCGCTATCTACAAGGGGCTGTGTGGCACAATCTACAAGGGGGGCTGTGTGGCACTATATACAAGGGGGGGCTGTGTGGCACAATCTACAAGGGGGCTGTGTGGCACTATATACAAGGGGGGCTGTGTGGCACTATCTACAAGGGGGGCTGTGTGACACTATCTACAAGGGGGGCTGTGTGGCACTATATACAAGGGGGGCTGTGTGGCACTATCTACAAGGGGGGCTGTGTGGAGCTATCTACAAGGGGGCTGTGTGGAGCTATCTACAAGGGGGGCTGTGTGGCACTATCTACAAGGGGGGGCTGTATGTGGCACTATCTACAAGGGGGGCTGTGTGGCACTATCTACAAGGGGGCTGTGTGACGCTATCTACAAGTGGGGCTGTGGGGAGCTATCTACAAGGGGGCTGTGTGGAGCTATCTACAATGGGGGCTGTGTGGAGCTATCTACAAGGAGGGGCTGTGCGGAGCTATATTCAAGGGGAGGCTGTGTGTGGCGCTATCTACAACAGGGGGCTGTGTGTGGCACTATCTACAAGAGAGGAGCTGTGTGTGGCACTATCTACAAGGGGGGGGGGGGTGTGGCACTATCTACAAGGGGGTATGTGGGGCGCTATTTACAAGGGGGGATGTGTGTGGCACTATCTACAAGAGAGGGGCTGTGTGTTATACTATTTACAAGGGGGGTTGTGTGGCACTATCTACAACAGGGGGGGCTGTGCGGTGTTAACTACAAGGGGGGCTGTGTGGCACTATCTACAGGGGGCTGTGTGTGGCTTCTTTAATTTATTTTCTTTTAATTTATTGTTATGGTAACTCCCTTATATAACTATATCGCTTGTAAAATGTAGAAATGCTTTTATGCTCGAGTTACATTAAAAAAAATGGTGAAAAGAATTACACCTCATTGATTGGTAGAGAAAGCAAGCATGGCGAGGGTTAAGGAGATGTCGGGAAATAAGTTGGGGGGCGACAATCTGAAACTTTGCCCCGGGTGAAGGAGAACATAGCTACGCCTCTGGCCACATTTACTCAGGACACAGATACAAATGAATATTATAGGCTGCAGGGCACGTTAGGGAAGACTCTCTGCACAAGCCGGTGTGATGACGTCACTGCATCACGCTGGTCTGTGCATGCGTCCCGCCCGGAGAATGTGCAGCACTCTGTCCGTCGCGGGAACAGGGCAAGGTAAGTTAAATGCTTTTTATTTTATTTGCTGTTTTTTTTGGGGGGGGAGTGCTGTGTAGCACTATATACAAAGGAGGGGTAGCGCTGTGTGACACTATATACAAGGGGGTAGCGCTGTGTGACTATATAAAAGGGGGGTAGCACTGTGTGACACTATATACAAGGGGGTATGGCTGTGTGACACTATATACAAGGAGGGGATAGCGCTGTGTGACATTATATACAAGGGGCGATAGCACTTTGTGTCACTATATACAAGGAAGGTAGCGCTGTGTGAAATTATATACAAGGGGGGTAGCGCTGTGTAAAATTATATACAAGGGGGAGCATTGTGTGGCACTATATACAAGGGGGGAGGCAATATCTGACACTATATACAAGGGGGAAGAGCTGTGTAGAACTATATAAAAAGGGGGGTAGCGCTGTGTGACACTATATACAAGGGCGTATCACTGTGTGACACTATATAAAAGGGGGTAGCGCTGTGTGACACTATATACAAGGAGGGGCTAGCGCTGTGTGACACTATATAAAATGGGGGTAGCACTGTGGGACACTATATACAAGGGAGGGTAGAGCTGTGTAAGACTATATACAAGGGGGGTAGCTCTGTGTGAAACTATATACAAGGGGGGTAGCACTGTGTGACACTATATACAAGGGGGGAGAGCTGTGTAGAACTATATACAAAGGGGGATAGCGCTGTGGGACACTATATACAAGGGGCAATAGCACTTTGTGTCACTATATAAAAGGAAGGTAGCGCTGTGTGAAGCTATATGCAAGGGGGGGGGTAGCGCTGTGTAAAACTATATACAAGGGGGAATAACGCTGTGTGGCACTATATACAAGGGGGAAGAGCTGTGTAGAATTATATACAAAGTGGGTAGCGCTGTGTGACACTATATACAAGGGCGTAGTACTGTGTGACACTATATAAAAGGGGGGTAGCGCTGTGTGACACTATAACATGGGGGGTAGCGCTGTGTGAAACTATATACAAGGAGGGGGTAGCGCTGTCTGACACTATATAAAACGGGGGTAGCACTGTGTGACACTATATACAAAAGGGGGTAGCGCTGTGTGACACTATATAGAAGGGGGGTAGCTCTGTGTGAAACTATATACAAGGGGGGTAGCGCTGTGTAAAACTATATGCAAGGGACGGTAGCACTTTGTGACACTATATACAAGGGGGGTAGCGCTCTGTGAAACTATATACAAGGGGGGGGTAGTGCTGTGTAAAACTATATACAAGGGGGAATATCGCTGTGTGGCACTATATTCAAGGGGGAGTGTTGTCTGGCACTATATACAAGGGGGAAGGCAATATGTGACACTATATACAAGGGGGAGGGCTGTGTAGAAATATATACAAAGGGGGGTAGCGCTGTGTGACACTATATACAAGGGGGGGTAGCACTGTGTGACACTATATAAAAGGGGGGTAGCACTGTGTGACACTATAACAAGGGGGGTAGCGCTGCGTGACACTATATACAAGGGGGGAAAGCACTGTGTGCCACTATATACAAGGGGGGGCGCTGTGGGCACTATATTCAAGGGGGGGCACTGTATAGCACTATATACAAGGGGGGAGCGCTGTGTGGCACTATATACAAGGCGGAGGCGCTGTGTGACACTATCTACAGGTGTATCCAAAGCAGAAAATTACCACAGCACTGGACCACAAGTGGGTGAACGCCTCAATAGGACCGGATCCGCGGTCCCCAATATCAGATAGACAAAATAGACGAGGAGGCAGCACTTCCAACATATGTCAGCTTTTTAATCACCCGTGCGACGTTTCAGTCCAGCAGGACCTTTCTCAAGCATGCTTGAGAAAGGTCCTGCTGGACTGAAACATCGCACGGGTGATTAAAAAGCTGACATATGTTGGAAGTGCTGTCTCCTCGTCTATTTTGACTATCTACAGGTGGGCTGTGTGTAATGCTATCTACAGGGGGTCTGTGTGGCGCTATCTACAGGGGTCTGTGTGGTGCTATCTATAGGGGGGCTGTATGTTATGCTATCTACAAGGGGTGTGTGGCGCTATCTATATGGGGGCTGTGTGTGGTGCTATCTACAGGGGGGAGTGTGACGCTATCTATATAGGGGTGTGTGTGATGGTATCTACAGGGTCTGTGTGTGGTGGTATCTGCAGGGGGCTGTGTGTGGCACTATCTACAGGGGGCAATGTGTGGCACTATCTAAAGGGGTTCTGTGTGGTGCTATCTATAGGGGGGGCTGTGTGTTATGCAATCTACAAGGGATGTGTGGCGCTATCTATAGGGGGCTGTGTGTGGTGCTGTCTACAGGGTGGTGTGTGTGGCGCTGTCTACAGTGGGTGTGGGATGCTATATATAGGGGCTGTGTGTGGCGCTATCTACAGGGGGGAGTGTGACACTATCTGTATGGGGGTGTGTGTGATGGTATCTACAGGGGCTGTGTGTGGCGGTATCTGCAGGGCACTGTGTGGCACTATCTACAGGGGACACTGTGTGGCGCTATCTACAGTGGGCACTGTGTATATGGGGCTTTACTTTACAGTGTTTGGCACTATTATATTCTTTGGCATAGTGTTTGGTACTATTTTTTTCAGGGGCACAGTGTATGGTGCTAATACATTTAGGGGCACTATGAGTATTTTATCTTCGTTGATAGGTGTGGAAATGTTAGAAAAGTGAGGAACTGAAGACATCTGAGTGGCAAATTCTGCAGAAATGGGTCATGGCCGGGAGAAGTCATCATGGAGTCTGGACCCGATGGAGAAGAAAAGTGGAAAAATACCTGAGAAGACGTCACCTGTGAGTCACTAGATTTTTAGAGAATCTGTCACCTCTCTTGACATGTTTATTATAGGAAATCCTTGTATGTCACATAATGTCTTTGTGCAGTCCAGGACTGATAGACAAATCTGTGTTACCATAACCCTTGTCAGGCGGATGTGTCCCTACACAGTGTGATACTGTCAGCAATGGTTGGAGACAGTCAGTATGTAGGGACACAAGCCTGTGACAAGGGAAAACGTAACACCCAATTGTTAATGCTTGCACAAAAGGGTAGAGTTAACAATAGTTACGGCGTGGCAGGGCGGCGCTTGGGAAGGGGGGCCCAAGTTTGAGTAACAGCCCAGGGCCTATGGTCTACTTAATCCGCCACTGGTGCCGCTAACCTGACAGATTCAGGTCTCAGCGCAAGATAAAGCTGCTCTTTATACAGGATACAAAACAGCTGTATCTAAAAAGTTAAAATAATTTTTAATAAAAAGTAATTAGTAAGTGGCAGCAAACACACTGATACACATTTTTATAAAAAGAAAAAAAAACGTTTACAAGGGTGTGCATAACCTTTAAGGCTGCTTCCTCCACTGGGCGTCACTATTTATATTGCTCCATTCACCAGAACAGGGAGTATATACAGAGTAAATATAATTGGCAACACCCAAAGGTGGAAGTTACATTAACACTCTACATTACAGCCAGGAAGATATCGAGGAACACGGTTTAAATTGGTTGTTTGGTATAAACCTTTATTACAGAAGTTGTTCAGTTTGGAATTAGTAATTGGAGAAATTAGGAAGCAAGAGGTAAATTCCTGTGCAGTGCCACCACAGGAGAAATAAAGCATCGCAATGTTCACATTAAAATAAATCGGCTTTCTAAGTAATGTTGGTTACAGATTTGTCAGGTCCTTCAAAATGAGAGATGCTCTTTGCACTGTAGCTGCTCCCCTTCGGCTAATAGATGAGAGCCCTGAACAGAGGACCCCCCCTCTAATAACCCAGAATTCCCTAATAGGGCATTCGAAAATTCTAAATGAGACAACCCCTTTTATCCACATTTACATATATATATACATATATATATATATATATATATATATATATATATATTTATTATTTTTTTTTGTTATAATTTTTTTTCCATTTTGTTATGTTGAGGCCCTGTGATAAAATAAATAAAAATTCAAGTTTTCCCCCGTCATAGAAATATTTGCAAATTTGTTAAAAATGCAAAACTTAAATTTTGCATGGACATAAATATTCAGACCCTTTGCTATGACACCTGAAATTTTATGTCTGGGGGGCTCCCATTTCTCTAGATCATCTTTGAAATGTTTCTACACCTGGACCGGAGTCCACCTGTGGTAAATTAATTTGATTGGACATAATTTGAAAATACACACCCTTGTCTATATAAGGTCTGACAGCTGACAATGCATATCAGAGCAAAAACCAAGCCATGAGGAGGAAAGAACTGCCTGTAGAGCTCAAAGATATGATTGTGTGGAGGCCCAGATCTGGAGAAGGGTAGAAAAAAATGTCTGCTGCACTGAAAGTTCCCAGTGGCCTCCATAATTCTTAAATGGAAGAAGTTTGGTACAACCAGAACTCTTCCTAGAGCTGGCTGCCCCACCAAACTAAGTAATCAGGGGAGTAGGGTCTTGGTAAAAGAGGTGACTAAGAACCCAATGGTCACTATGGTTGAGCTCCAATATCCTGTCTGCAGATGGGAGAAACTTCCAGAAGGTCAACTATCACTGCAGCACTCCACAAATCAGGACTTTATGGCGTAGCCGAAAGAAGCCTCTCTTCAGTAGAAGACACATGAAAGCCCGCCTGGAATTTGCAAAAAAGAAACAAGATTCTGTGGTCTGATGAAACCAAGATTGAACTTTTTGGCCTCAATTCTAAGCGTCATGTATGGTGGAAACCAGACACTGCTCCTCACCTGCGCAATACCATCCCTACAGTGAAGCATGGTGGTGGCAGCATCTTGATGTGGGGGTCTTTTTCAGCGGCTGGTACAGGGAGACTGGTAAGGGTTGAGGCACAGATGAATGGAGCAAAGTACAGAGATATTCTTAATGAAAACCTGATCCAGAGTGTTCTGGACCTCAGACTGGGATGAGGGTTTACCTTGCAACAAGACAATGTCCCTAAGCAGACAGCCAAGAGAACACAGGTGTGGCTTAGGGACAACTCTTTGAATGCTCTTGAGTGGCCCAGCCAGAGCCTTGACTTGAACCCAATCAAACATCTCTGGAGTGACCTGGAAATGGCTGTTCACCGAATGGTCTCCATCCAACCTTACAGAGCTTGAGAGGATCTGCAGAGAATAATGGCAGAAAATACCCAAATCCAGGTGTGCAAACCATGTGGCATCATACCCAAGAAGACCCGAGTCTGTTATTGCTGCCAAATGTACTTCAACTAAATACTGAGTAAAGGGTCTGAATACTTATGTCAATGCAATATTTTAGGTTTTCCTTTTCAATAAATTAGCAAATTACTAACATTCTGTTTTCACTTCGTCATTATGGGGTATTGAGTGCAGAATGATCGGGAAAAACTTGGATCTTATTTTTATTTTAGCACAAGGACACAACATAACAAAATGTGAAAAAATGTAAAGGATCTGAAGACTTTCTGAATGCATTGTGCAGATATATAAACACTATATATTCACAAGAAAACACACAAAAAAAAACTACCACCAAACCGTTAAAAACATATATGATTACAATTACCTTGCATTGTCTTAAATAGAATCACATTGCCTTTAATGTAAATTTTCCAGACTTCATGTAGAGTTGCAATGCCAGTCAGAGCTGTAGCTAGGTTTTTCTTTACCTGTAGCACTCAGTTGACTGCCCTACTCCTTTTTCTGAATACCATAGCCCCTCCCCCCGTACCTTGCACCATCGGCACATGCAAGGTGCGCCCCTACATCCAATGCTATTTTATACGCCCTTCAAAAATGAATTGGCAAAATTGGGACTTTCGAGTTTACAGTCAGGTTTTCAGTAATCCTATTATATTGGTTCATGGTCCAGCTGAATATTCTGACACCGGCAATGTTTATCCGTTTGGATAGTGTTCTTCTTTTGATTACAAATTCCACAAAAATATTTTTTTCAAATATCAAAGAATAAAAAAGAATAATGACCTCTTGAAGAAAGATGAAGAAGATGAAAGGAAACAGTTACTAAATCTGCAATTAACAGTTATTTTTACACTACACTACAGTTTACGTATGTTACATACATTTCCCATCTTTAGAGTCACCTTACAGGGACTGCTGGGATACATTACTAAATGATTAAGTTCAGGAAATACAGTAGACTTTGGGATTTCATATGACTTGAAACATAAGTAAACAATATATATTACCACAAATATCTTCTCTCTTTTTAAGATTGAACAGTTCTCATGTTAATCCTTTTAATTTTCAAAAAATCTAAAAGATTTTCATAACGTCCCTTTAACTACATTAGCTGTTAAAGAGAACCATGCCTCATCATCCGAGGGGCCTATTACCAGAAGCTGAAAGTGAATGTTCTTTTAATTAACTACATTTATCTTTTTGCGCTGTTTTGACAGAAATTGTAACATAAACACACTTAAGAAATACAAAGGATAAAATCAAAGTATGGGCGTCTAGGTTATGATTAACAGACTTATAGTGAGCTAAATTCTGCTGCATTAAAAAATTGAAGTCATAAAATGATGTCACTAAAATCTTATTCCCAAGCATAGCAGAGCAATGACATACTCCAACTTCAAATGTCTATTTTTCACAGTGAATGAAAGGGACAAAAGGTAAAACAAAAATACTTAAAGCGCAACTACACCTTTGTTGGGGCCAATAGCTCTAAAATATAAAAAGAAGAGGGGAGTGGTGAAAGGAAGAAGTGGCTGCTCCAGTGTAGACGATAACGATACACCATAGGGGAAGGTGGAGAGTTTTTGATGTGATGGGAGTGATCACACAGCAAATTGGAGGGGTGAGTTTGTGGGACATATTACCAAAATATAACGTCCACTGCGTCAGAGCAACCAAATTGTAAAGATTGCAAGACAAAAACTAAACAAAAAAAACATACATCTTTTAAAGGTTTTTGAGTATTTTTGAGTATAAAACGTAACCTGCACTTTGATTTGATATCCTCTTCTTACCTGATTTTCCTATATCCCATCTATCAATCTAAAGGGTGAAACAAAATCTTATCACCTATGAACCTGCTGGCGAAATTCACTTTTTTCCTATCAACTGTAGTCCACCATTTAAGACAAGATCCTTCATTAAGCCTCTAAAAAAAAAAGAGAATCACACAGTTCAAAAATGTAGAATTTAATCACGGGTAAATCTGTGAATTTGCTATTTATTAATTTACTTAGTTGGTTGTTTTTAGCCTATCTGTACATCCAGGAGAAAAATCTTACACACCTCAGTGATGAAAGATTAAACATATTACCAAGTAGAAGCTTGGTGTATTGACCTATTATATTAACAATATAGCCTACAAATAAGGTCAACTAACACAGAGTTTTTAGAAAAATACAAAAAATCTTTTATTATAAACATATATTTTGACAAGACAGGTTAAAAAAAATGAAGCATGCAATGCAATATAAGATTTCTAGTAATACCTCGCTTACATTATCACTTAGACTTGCCAGACTTCTTGGTGTTACATTATGTCCATATATTTTTTGGTACTCAGAATTACTAGAAATCTTTCTCTTATTTTAAATATCTGTGATAACAAACTGTATACTATTTTGGACTAGTTCAAATACATATATGGGGATTTTTTTTACCCATAATTACATTGTATGTATCCTGACTCTGTTTCTTTGTGGCTCATGTATCACATTCCAAGCTATACCCATATGTTCCTCGCTTGGTAAAGACACCTTATATTGCATTGCATGCTTCCTTTTTTAACCTGTCTTGTCAAATTGTGTTTATGTTTATAATATAATATTTTTTTGTATTTTTCTAAAAAATCTGTGTTAATTGACCTTAATTGTAGGCTATATTAGTTGGTTGTTTATAAAAAAAAAAAAACAGGAACACATCCCAGAGAAGGAAAAAAAAAACATAAAACTTTTCTTTTGAGAAGGTTTTAAACCAGGGCTACACCTAGACAGTTTGTAGCGCTACTGATTACTTTTTTAATACTTGAGTAACAGCTGCAGTCCGCAACTCAATGTATTAATTTGGACTGCAGCTGTAGCTCAATAGTTAAAATCAATCAGTAGCGCTACAAAAAGTCTAGGTGTAGCCTTGGCCTAAGGGTGAGTTTGCATGGGCAAATATGGGCTGTGAAAACAAGTGCCAATTAATGAGACAGCTCGCTGATCAGTGCTCATTTTCTCCTTTCACAAGGAGCAATGAATGGCTATGCATGGGGACGAGCAATCGTTACTACTATTGTTCCTCCCCATACATTTCCATTATGTCGGCAGCACATCTCCCTGTTTATACAGAGGTGCTGCCAAAAACGTTAATATTTAGTGATGCACAAAAGATACGATCGGCCGATGAATGAGCGTTTACATAGGGCAAACCTGTGCCTTAGGCCGGGTTCCCAGGTGTCGGTCGGATAAACTGTGCAGCATATCCGACCTTGAATCTGCAGTACCTTTTGTCCGACATTTTGGTGCGCTTTTTTTTAACTGAATTTCCGTTGTGGAAAACAGCGTTGGTAAAAAAAAAACTCTTCTCAGTGCATAGTCCGGCCTCCTAAAATGAAGTTGCAGCCCATGTGACGCTGCAGCCTGTGATTGGCTGCAGCGGTCACGTGGGATGAAGCATCATCCCAGGAGGCCGGTGTCCATCCCTTTAAGATTACCTTGACTACTTAGTCCAGCTTCTGGGCGGTTGTGGTTTTAGTTGTTCAGCCTATCCCTTTTCTCTGTCTTTCTTCCTATCAGGTGTAAGGGTGGAGTACTTAAACCTGGGTAGCTTCTGTGTTCTTCGCTTGTGAATTTCCTTGCTGCATGTGTTTGATCAAGCTTCTGACTAAACCTTTGACTATTTGGACTATTTGGAACTGGACCTCGGCTTGTCTCTGGATTACCCTTTGCTTACGGATTTGGACTTTCTGCTGCTACTGACCTCTACTATTCCTGACATCCCCTAGCTTTGTGATTTGGAATTTTTGTTTACCCTCTGGCAGTCTTGTTACCTGTTCTGGTATTGCCAGCATTCCATCTCTTATCCAACACCGAACTCTGTTAAAACAACCTGGGTTCTATGCAGCAAAAACCATCCTGCCTTGCGGTGGGCTGTGGCGAAAACCCTAGAGTAGCCTTAGACACTGTTGATCAGAGTTGTGACAGATTTGGGGTTGCGGATTTATTTGCATGCTCAGTCCCGACAGTCTCCAGCAGCCTTTGGAGAATCGCTCACATAGCAATTCAATAAAACTTCCACACTGGGAATTGCTCAACCAGTGATTCCATAACAGCCAAACTGCAACAAGAAGGAGAGAGTTCTGGGTAAGTATGATTTAGAATTTTTTTTCCCTGAGTTTCGATTCCGCCGCAAAATTTGCAACACATGGTTTTCTGTTTTTGGGTTTTGCAACCCCATTAAATTTAATGGAGAAAACCTGCAGCAGAAAAGCAACGAAAACGCATCATAAATTGACACTGCAGATTTAAATTCTGCACCGCAGGTCAATTTGTTAACGTTTACAACTGCGTTTGTTTTCCACAGCGTGGGCATGAGATTTTCCTAATCTCATTCACTTTGCTGCTACTGTAAATGCTGTGGAATTTCCACACAGAATTTATTTTCAGAAATTTCGCAGCATTTACGCTACATGGGAACCCAGCCTTAAGGTGCTGTACTTGTCATCTACGGGCTCTTGTCAGTATGACTTTTCAGGTGCTGTTTTTAAGATTCTGCATGATAAAAATCAGTTGGCACTCACAAAGCAGCTGTTAAAACTTTTCTTCTTTTCTTTAAAACATCTTATAAGATACATAGAGGATACATAGTCCCGTGGAACAGGTCACGTCCGTTTTTCGTGCAGTCGCGATTTTTCCAGGCCCTCTAGGTGGGACCAATGTACCCCAGTTAAACACATGAAACAGTATGGGACACATATACATCTCTTGCTAAGGTAATACATGTCACGGCGCGGGGTGTGGACCTACTGGGCCGTACCGCGTAGCGGGATAGCAGCTGGCCAAACAGGTATATATGCAATATCTATAGTTCTGAAAGGATACCTGAGGCAATGTAGACAGTAGCGGTGGTTTCAGGCTAAGATGAGGCCTCAACAGAAGACAGACATCCGGTGGGGTGCGGCACAGTAGATGCAGCGGAGGGCACAACACGACTCCAGCTCTTGAAGGCACAGAGGCACGGTAGCACGGGATGCAGACGGCAGGAACGGGAAACACTGGGAACTGGAAAACACTTAGGAGACCATTTACAAAGACAAACTAGGGTAACACAACATCGCTCAGGCATTGATTGAGAGGGCAGAGCCCCTTTTATAGTCCAGAGGCATTCTGGGCTAATTGCAGCCATTCTGCAAATGTGCGTGTACTGGCCCTTCATGGCCGAGCAAGCGCGGGCGCATGCGCCCTGCGGGAGACAGTGTCCGAACAAGGAAGTGAGTGCCGGCATCTCCCAGGTGGGGGATGCCACCCGGAACTCACTCATCCATAGCCGCGGTCGTCAGAGGGTAAGTGAGGACGACGGTCCGTGGCCATAGACGTTACAATAGAGTTGTTCTTAATGTGTTTTTTCTCTCCATATTGCTCGGCAGAGTCATAGTCAGGCTTTTCTTTCCATTGGGCAAAATTCAGTTTATTGGCCAATGCAGGGTAGCTTGTTGCCCGTTTCATCTATTGGTATTCAGTACACGGGGCGCATGCCCTGCCAGATTCTCCCTACTTTCACCCTTGAAGCTCTATATAACAGCCAATAAACATCATCGTGCAAAAGTTGTTACCTGGAGTTATACCAATCAGTCAGAAGTATACAGCATGTATAGTGTAGAATTCATACTTATATGATGCATATGAATATTCTAGTTTGGTATTACAGCCAGTGATAACTTTATCCAACTCTCATAAGTGCTACTGTATGTGGAGCAGATGCCATTGAGGTAAAGCGCTGCAGTAGAAGCTCTCCCTATTACCACTGTTCTGCGCCCTGTAGCTTTATGTCAGGTGTGCATCATGTGCCTAGATAAGGGCCAGTGCAGACATGGCGGATTTGCGGCGGAATTCTACTGCAGACAGGCCGCACTGGTAATTCACAGCATACTTTTCTTTCTTTGGTTTCTATAGCTTTTCAGTTTACTAAGAGCAGATGTTACAGAAAATAACGGTGCAGAAAATAGCTAGCAGTGCGGAAATTACATTTTGCAGCATGCTTATTCTGTTGCGGAGAAGCAGCGGATTTTTACTGCGGCAAAGCAGCTGTGAAATTTGCCACGTCTGGATGAACCCTCACATATGCAAATATTGCAGCAGATTAGTTGTGTAATTGCTGCAGACTTCAGCGGAATTTGCAGCAGAAAATTCCTGCCTTGTCTGAACGTGCCATAATTTGCACACTTTTTGTACCCTGATAGATTTTACTTTTTTGGGAGGCTCAATAATAACCCAGTGTACTTTCATTGAAAAACTACTATTAAAACATTATGATATTATGACACATTATGATATTATGACACATTGTAACAAATGGCAGACTGAGCTCTGCTGCATTGACAAATATAGTTGTTACATCAAACAAGTCAATTAAATAAACCCCCCCCCCCCCCCACGATCAAACTACTCCTCCATCAGGCAACCCAGTACCATCGTTTAATAAAAAACAAAACTGTATATTCACCTCACTGCTCCTCTTCGCTACTACCCCAGGTCCCCTCTGGTTTCTTCAACAGGCTGCGGCTCATACAATGTACTGACGCTGGGCAGCATCAGGATGTTTTTATGGGACACAGCACTCAGGATGTTTAGTGTTGCGTCGCATATAAAGCCCTGATGCTGCATCAGGACCTTATATGAGCCGTAGTCCATAATGAGCGGACTATGCGCCACAATTGTAGTGAACGGCCAGCGGTAAGATGCAACAGATTTATTAAGCGGTGTGTGCCTCCTAATAAATCTGTCTCATCTTTTTCCAGCGGAGTAAAGCTGAGGCTGGCGTGATATGAACTGCCAGTCTTAGTAAATCTGCCCCTATGTCTTCCAAGTCCTGAGACTGACTGTGGATCTGGCTGAAATGAGCATTTAACGACAGACATTTAATGTCTATGGCCAGCCTGTGCATTTCGGCCTGTAATACGATGCACGATATGGAATATTGTGGACCATTTAATTCTGTGCATGGTTCTTTTTCATGGATACAGTTTTTCTTGAGAAGCACTAAAATAAAATAGTGCATCTAGGGAGAACTTGGTCAGATAAACGGCATCTGATCGAGAATGCTGCAAATTTTTTATTCGGATTCAGCATAAAAAAATTCTGCGTGTACCATATTTTGTTATAGTAACATTTTTTGCTGATTATTTTTACGCCGAAACCGCGTCGGAAAAGGCGCCACAAAATGGCCGAACATGCCTCCCATTGATTTTAATGGGAGGTGGAGGCTTTTTTCCCCGCAAGCGGAAAAACCGGCTCGCGGGAAAAAGAAGGGACAAGCCCTATCTTTGGTCGTTTACGACTCTGACCTCCCATTGACACCAATGGGAGGTAGAGAAAGCATATTTCGTAGCGAAAATCGGCGTGCAGGCAGAGCAAAATCTGCCTCAAAATTGATTTTTTTCCTGCAAAAAACTCTGTGTGAACCCAGCCTAAAAGCTAATAGCCAATTGTTTACTATGGGATATAAAATATCACTACAGTTGCATAATAAAACTAAGTACCGATAAACAAGCCTACTTCTAGTCTTACTGTCACATAAGTGTCAAATATTTGTAGTTCGCGCCTGTTCACATCTGCGTCTGATCATTCTGTTGGAGCAAAACAAGGCATTGACGGACGCAAAAGTTCTGTTGCAACACGGACACCACCGGCAGCCGACAGAAACTATTGATTTTAATGGGGTCTGTCAGCTTTCCGTTCGTGTGTCCTGCTTTCCGTTTGGGTGTCCATGCTGCGCTATTGTTTCCGGTAATTTCTGCCAGATCTGTGACAGGGGTCTCTAACGCAGATATGAACAGGCCCTAAGGATGTCTGCACGTTGACTATCATTAACCCACATAGCGAGCTATACTCATATAGTTATAGTTGTATATAGATATAGTTTGTTATATCATGTTAAAAGACCAGTACATATAAGGGACAAGCTGCTATCTATTAGTAACTGAGCAAAGACTGCGATCCATGTAGATCTCAGTTCTACAATATTCCAAAAATACAGAATTGGGTAAAATTTCTTGTTCTCTTTAAATCCTAAAGTGACTACTTCAACATGAAGTATTCATTTACTTTAAGTTAATTGCATAAAGACCCTAACAGCTCAACCACCTCTTAAATTCCTTGACCTTGACCCATCACAAATGTTATAACAAAATGTAAGGTTAAGTTTCATCAGGGTCGAGTCATTTTTAGCCAAAACATGTATATTTCTGATACGAAAAGAGTCGTCCTGATAAAGGCTTCACCTCCGCCATCTATTATAACAAGTCCTTACTGCTGTTTACTGTGTAGTTAGATCCTGATGAAAGGCAGATCTTTACAAATACATTTTGGGGTAAATTCTTTACCTTTCTGTTTATAAAGGAAAGTTAAGAACCTTTCAATGGTATTTGTCACAGAGCACTGGCATTAAACACTACGCGTTGTCAGCTGCATAAGGTTTCACTTCCTAATTAAGTTTGCTGGGATCATAATATCTAAGTACACAACATTCTCACATTTACCCTCCGGCCACTTCAGAATCAGTCATGTGACTATGACCACTTAGGAACTAGATGACTATGGAAGGATCTCTTCCCAAACTGACCAATTATAGGAGATTTTTGCTTTCTAAGAAACATAGTTACATAGTTAGTGCGGCTGAAAAAAGACGCATGTCCATCAAGTTCAACCTAGAGATGGGAAAAGGGAAGGGAAAAATTTCTACACATAGGAGCTAATATTTTTTTGTTCTAGGAAATTATCTAAGCCTTTTTTAAAGCCATCTACTGTCCCTGCTGTGACCAGCTCCTGCGGTAGGCTATTCCATAGATTCACAGTTCTCACAGTAAAGAAGGCTTGTCGCCTCTGCAGCTTGAACATTTTTTTTCCAGACGGAGGGAGTGCCCCCTTATTTTTTGAGGGGGTTTTACATGGAACAGGATTTCCCCATATTTTTTGTATGTGCCATTAATATATTTATATAAATTAATCATGTCCCCCCTTAGTCGTCTTTTTTCAAGGCTAAATAGTTTTAATTCTTTTAATCTTTCCTCATAACTTAGATTCTCCATGACCCTAATTAGCTTCGTTGCTCTTCTTTATATTTTTTCATCATTTCTATGAACTGGAGCCCAGAACTGAACTGCATATTCTAGATGAGGCCTCACTAATGCTTTGTAAAGTGGCAATATTACATCCCTGTCCCACGAGTCCATGCCTCTTTTAATACACGACAATATCCTGCTGGCCTTTGAAGCAGCTGATTGACATTGCATGCTGTTATTTAGTTTATGATTTACAAGTACACCCAGATCCTTCTCAACAAGTGACTCCCCGGGTGTAGCTCCCCCTAGGACATATGATGCCTGCAAGTTGTTGGTACCCAGGTGCATAACTTTACATTTATCTATATTAAACTCAATTTGGCAACTGGACGCCCAAACACTTATTTTGTTTAAATCCGCTTGCAATTCACAAACATCTTCCATAGACTGAACTATATTGCATAGCTTGGTGTCATCTGCAAAAATAGAAATAGTGCTATTAATCCCATCCTCTATATCATTAACCCCTTCCAACTCCTGGACGTACTATTAGGTCATGGTATCTGTATCGTTCGCGCTCCATGACCTAATAGTACGTCTCGGGAGTAACGGCCGTTTCGGCCGTCCTCCCGACACATACAGGAGCTGTGACAGCTGCTGTCTTGTTCAGCAGCTGTCACAGCTCCTACAGCGGGGACCGATCGCTGTGTCCCCGCTGATTAACCCCTTAAAAGCCGCGTTCTATAGAGATCGCGGCTTTTTAGGGGTTAAGCTGCCATCGCCGGCCTGCTACGCGATAGCGGCCGGCGATGGTGACTATGGCAACCGGACACCAAACAATGGCGTCCGGCTATGCCATAGACTGAAGCCTAGTGGGTCCTGACAACGTCAGGACCCACTATGCTTGCTGTCAGTGAGTAGCTGACAGTTCTAATACACTGCACTACGCATGTAGTGCAGTGTATTAGAATAGCGATCAGGGCCTCCTGCCCTCAAGTCCCCTTGTGGGACAAAATAATAAAGTAAAAAAAAAGTAAAAAAAAGATGTGGAAAAATAAGAAAATAAAAGTTTTAAAAGTATTAAAAGTTAAAATCCCCCTTTTTCCCTTATCAGTCATTTATTATTAATAAAAATATATAAACAAACAAATAAACTTTACATAATTGGTATCGCCGCGTCTGTAACGGCCTGAACTACAAAATTATTTCGTTATTTATCCCGCACGGTGAACGCCGTAAAAGAAAATAATAATAAACCGTACCACAATCACAATTGTTTGGTCACTTCACCTCCCAAAAAATGGAATAAAAGGAGATCAAAAAGTCGCATGTACCTAAAAATGGTACTGATCGAAACTACAGTTCGTTACGCAAAAAATAAGTCCTCGCACGGCTTTATTGATTGAAAAATAAAAACGTTCTGGCTCTTAGAATAAGGTAACACAAAAAGTGAATGATTGTTTACAAAACGTATTTTATTGTGCAAACGCCATAAGACATAAAAGAACTATAAACATCTGGTATCGCCGTAATCGTATCGCCCCGCAGAATAAAGTGAATATGTCATTTATAGCGCACGGTGAACGCTGTAAAAAAAATAGAATAAAAAAACAATAGTAGAATTGCTGTTTTTTAGTCACCACGCCACCTAAAAATAGAATAAAAACTGATCAAAAAGTTGCATGCACCCCAATAAAACTACAATGGATTCCTCACGGGGTCTAGTTTCCAAATTGGGGTCACTTTTGTGGGGTTCCCAATGTTTTGGCACCACAAGACCTCTTCAAACCGGACATGGTGCCTAATAAAAAAGAGGCCTCAAAATCCACTAGGTGCTCCTTTGCTTCGGAGGCCGGTGCTTCAGTCCATTACCGCCCGAGGGCCACATGTGGGATATTTCTCAAAACTGCAGAATCTGGGCAATAAATATTGAGTTGCGTTTCTCTGATAAATCCTTTTGTGTTATAAAAAAAATGGTATAAAGAGGATTTTCTGACAAAAAAAATGTAAATTTCACCTCTACTTTGCTCTAAATTTCTGTGAAACACCTAAAGTGTTCATAAACTTTCTAAATGCTGTTGTGAATACTTTGAGGGGTCTAGTTTCTTAAATGGGGTGTTTGATAGGGGTTTCTAATATATGGGCCCCTCAAAGCAACTTCAGAACTGAACTGTAACCTAAAAAAATAAATAAATGAGGCAATACTTCGCTTCTTACATTATACTGATAATGAGCCGTGCCCACCCCGAGATGACCCCAGTTTTGACCGTTTGTATAAACGGAGACCCCTATTAGACCGTTCCAGTGCCCGGTTTTCCCAAGCATTCACCCCCAAGAAGTGTATTTCTATTGATTAGTCCCTGGTACATTTTAAAGGGAGGGTTCAATTCCGCGAGTACCTGACGGGTAAGAGGGCAAGGTATGCCGTGAAGATGTATAAGCTGTGCGAGAGGGCATCAGGGTATACCTACAGGTTTAGGATATATGAAGGAAAGGCCACCCCCAAACCAGACTGCATCCTGGACTACAATAGGTACATGGGAGGGATGGACTTGTAAGATCAAATCCTGAAGTCCTACAGCGCCATGCGGTGTGGTATAAGAAGCTGGCCAGGCACATCATACAGATGGCATTGTACAATGCGTACGTGCTACGTCGATGTGCAGGCCAGACGGGAACTTTCCTGGAATTTCAAGAGGTGATTATCAAAAACCTAATCTTTAGGGACCAAGAAGGGGGGGCACCCAGTACTTCTGGAAGCGGGGCCACACGCATCGTACCAGGGCGGCAACACTTTCCAGGAGAAGTTCCCCAAACTGGCAAGAAGGGAAAAAGTCAAAAGAGGTGCAAAGTCGGCTATAAGAGGGCGATAAGGGATGACACAATATATCAATGTGACACGTGTCCCGAATAACCAGAGCTCTGTATGAAAGAGTGTTTTAAAATTGATCATACATCCCTTGGTTTATAATTTACCCCAATTTTACTTACCCTGATGCACTCCGCACAGCTTATCCCCCCTCGGAGCCCTGCTGTGTGCCCAGGCAGCTGATAACAGCCACATGTAGGTTATTGCCATACCCGGGAGAACCCACATTACAGTTTATGGGGTGTAGGTCTCCGGTCAAAATGCTCACTACACCTCTAGATGAATGCCTTAAGGGGTGTAGTTTTTAAAACGGGGTCACTTCTTGCGGGTTTCAACTGTACTGGTACCTCAGGTGCTTCTGCATACATGACTTCGCACTAGAAAATTCCCAGTAGGCCAAATGGTGGTCCTTTCCTTCTGAGCCCTCCCATGGGCCCAAACGGCAGTTTATCACAACAAATGGGGTATTGCGGCACTCAGAACAAATTGCTCAACAGAATGGGGTATTTTATTTCTTGTGAAAATAAGACATTTTCAGCCAAAACTACATATTATTTGAAAAAAAGAATTTTGTTTTCATTCCCAGCCCAATTCAAATAAGTTATGTGAATAAACTATGGGGTCAAAATGGTCACAACACCCATAAATGCATTCCTTGACGGGTGTAGTTTCCAAAATGGGGTCATTTGTGGTTGGTTTCTATTGCTTTGATACCTCTGGGGCTCTGCAAATGCGACATAGCACCCGAAAACCAATCCAGCAAAATCTGGACTCCAAAGAACACACAGCGCTCCTTTCCTTCTGAGCCCTCCCATGGGCCCAAACGGCAGTTTATCACCACAAATGGGGTATTGCCGCACTCAGGACAAATTGGGCAACAAAATGGAGTATTTTATTTCTTGTGAAAATAAGAATTTTTGAGCTAAAATGACATATTATTGGAAAAAAAATATATTTTTTAAATTCCCAGCCCAATTCAAATAAGTTCTGTGAAGAAACTATGGGGTCTAAATGGTCACATTACCCATAAATTAATTCCTTGAGGGGTGTAGTTTCCAAAATGGGGTCACTTCTGGTGGGTTTCCATTGCTTTAATACCTCTGGGGCTCTGCAAATGCGACATGGCACCCGAAAACCAAACCAGCAAAATATGTACTCCAAAGAACACACAGCGCTCCTTCCCATCTGAGGCCTCCCATGGGCCCAAACGGCAGTTTATTGCCACAAACTGGGTATTTCTGCACTCAGGAGAAATTGGGCAACAGAATTGAGTATTTTGTTCCCTGTGAAAATAAGAAATTTTGATAAAAAATTACATCTTATTGGAAAAAATGTCATTTTTTTAATGTCACAGCCCAATTGAAATAGGTGCTGTGAAAAAACTGTGTGGTCAAAATGCTAACAAAAAACATAAATGAATTCCTTGAGGGGTGTAGTGTCCAAAATGGGGTCACTTTTGGTGGGTTTCCATTGCTTTGATACCTCTGAGGCTCTGCAAATGGGACATGGCACCCGAAAACCAATCCAGCAAAATCTGGACTCCAACAAACATATAGCGCTCCTTTCCTTCTGAGCCCTCCCATGGGCCCAAACGGCAGTTTATCACCACAAATAGGGTATTGCCACACTAAGGACAAATTGGGCAACAATATGGGGTATTTTGTTCCCTGTGAAAATAAGAAATTTTGATCACAAATGACATTTTATTGGAAAAAATTACATTTTTTTCATTTCACAGCCCAATTCAAATACGTGCTGTGAAAAAACTGTGCAGTCAAAATGGTAACAACAACCATAAATGAATTCCTTGAGGGGTGTAGTTTCCAAAATGGGGTCACTATTGGGGGATTCCTACTGTTTTGGCACCTCAACACCTCTTCAAACCTGGCATGGTGCCTAAAATATATTCTAATAAAAAAAGAGGACTCAAAATGCACTAGGTGCTTCTTTGCTTCTAGGGCTTGTGTTTTAGTCCACGAGCGCACTAGAGCCACATGTGGGACATTTCTAAAAACTGCAGAATCTGGACAATACATATTTAGTAGTGTTTCTCTGGTAAAACCTTCTGTGTTACAGAAAAAAAATGAATACAATTGAAATTCAGCAAGAAAAATGAAATTTGCAAATTTCACCTCCACTTTGCTTTAATTCCTGTGAAATGCCTGAAGGGTTAAAAACTTTCTAAATGCTGTTTTGAATACTTTGATGGGTCTAGTTTTTAAAATGGGGTGTTTTATCAGGGTTTCTAATACATAGGCCCCAAAAAGCCACTTCAGAACTCAAGAGGTACCTTAAACCAAAGGCTTTTGAAATTTTCTTAAGAATATGAGAAATTGCTGTTTATGTTCTAAGCCTTGTAACGTCCAAGAAAAATAAAAGAATGTTCAAAAAACGATGCCAATCTAAAGTAGACATATGGGAAATGTGAACTAGTAACTATTTTGGGTGGTATATCCGTCTGTTTTACAAGCAGATGCATTTAAATTCTGAAAAATGCAATTTTTTCAAAATTTTCTCTAAATTTTGCAATTTTTCACCAATAAACACTGAATATATCGACCACATTTTACCACGAACATGAAGCCCAATGTGTCACGAGAAAACAATCTCAGAATCGCTTGGGTAGGTTTAAGCATTCCGACGTTATTACCACATAAAGTGAAATATGTCAGATTTGAAAAATGGGCTCTGAGCCTTAAGGCCAAAACTAGGCTGCGTCCGTAAGGGGTTAATAAATAAGCTGAATAATAGTGGTCCCAGCACTGAACCCTGGGGTACACCACTTATAACCGGTGACCATTCAGAGTAGGAATCATTGACCACAACTCTCTGGATACGGTCCTTGAGCCAATTCTCAATCCAATTACAAACTATATTTTCTAAACCTATAGTCCTTAATTTACCCATTAGACGTCTGTGAGGGACAAATGCCTTTGCAAAGTTCAAAAACACTATATCCACAGCAGCCCCTCTGTCTAGGCTTCTGCTCACCTCTTCATAAAAACAAATCAGGTTGGTTTGACAGCTTCTGTCCTTTGTAAAACCGTGCTGGCTGTCACTTATAATACTATTTATTGTCACATAATTCTGTATATAGTCCCTCAATAGCCCCTCAAACATTTTCCCCACGATGGATGTTAAGCTTACTGGTCTATAATTACTCGGGGAAGACCTAGAGCCCTTTTTGAAAATAGGCACCACAATTGCCCTGCGCCTGTCCCTTGGCACTATACCAGTCACTAGAGAATCTCTGAATATTATGAAAAGGGGGACTGAAATAACTGAACTAAGCTCTTTAAGAATTCTAGGGTGTAACCCATCTGGTCCCGGAGCCTTGTGCACATTTATTTTATTTAATTTAGCTTGGACCATATCTACATTCAGCCAATTCAGTATATCAACTGATATATTAACAGCACTGGCACCGGCTACATCAGCTGCTCTTTCTTCTGTTGTATATACAGAGCTAAAGAACCCATTTAGTAACCCTGCCTTCTCTTGATCCCCTGTGACCAACTCCCCATTACCACTATCTAGGGATCCTACATGTTCAGACTTTGGCTTTTTTGCATTTACATACTTGAAGAATTTTTGGGGATTTGTTTTACTATCCTTGGCCACCTGCATTTCATTTTGTATTTTTGCTGATTTTATTATCTTTTTACAGATTTTATTAAGCTCTTTATATTTTACAAAGGCTGCAGCTGTACCCTCAGATTTGTATTTTTTAAATGCCCTTTTTTTTTGTCATATATTGCACTTTTTAGAGAAGGTGTAAGCCATGTGGGGTTTATTTTTAGTCGTTTATACTTTTTACCTATAGGAATAAATTTTGCACTATAATTACCCAAAGTAGATTTGAAAATCTCCCATTTATCATTTGTACCATTATTTGACATTAGTTCTTCCTAGTCTATACCCTGAATTGCAGCCCTCATCCTGGGGAAATTGGCCTTCTTAAAATTAAGCGGTTTTGCCCTCCCAGCCTGTGTTTGTTTTTTACAGTATATGTAAAATATAACTATATTGTGATCACTGTTACCGAGGGTTTCACGAACATTGACATTCCCAACAAGCTCTGCATTATTAGAAATGTCCAGATCCAACAGAGCTTCACCTCTAGTCGGGTCTTCCACAAACTGACCCATAAAATTTTCCTGCAACAGGTTGAGGAAATGTCTCCCCTTTGCAGTTGAAGCCGAACCATGACACTGACAATTAATATCTCGGTAATTAAAATCTCCCATTATTACTACAGTACCCGCCTGTGCAGCCCACTCCATCTGTTTATATAGCTGACCTTCCATCTCCTCAGTTATATTGGGGAGGTCTATAGATTACACCAAAAGTATTTTTTTCAGTGTTTACATCCCTTTCTAGTTCCACCCACAAGGTTTCAACCTCCTCACAATCTTCACCCACTATTCTCTCTTTCACACTCACCTTCATATCACTTCTCACATACAGACGTACACCGCCGAATTCATATCACTTCTCACATACAGACATACACCAACGCCTTCATATCACTTCTCACATACAGACATACACCACCACCTTCATATCACTTCTGATATAGATACATACACCACCGACTTTCCTATTTGTCCTGTCTTTACGAAAAAGTGTAAAACTCTGTAGATTTAAAGCCCAGTTATGAGAAGAGTCCAGCCATGTTTCAGCAACACCAACTATATCTTCCAGTATCAAGGCCTCCAGCTCCCCCATTTTGCTTGCTAGACTTCTGGCATTTGTGAACATACATTTTATCTTGCCTTTCAGTTTTTCACTTTTTTTTATCAGAAATGTGATTATTTGATATTATTTAGGCATTTTTATTTTCACTGCTGTTTTGTAACAAAAGGTTCTCATTATCCTTTTGTCTAGTCCTCTCCCCACAGTCTGTTCCCCCCCCCCCCACCAATATAGTCTGAAACGATTTATTGAATATTGAGTATTGGAAAAGAATTAGAAATATATAGAGTAGGGGGTTGTAAAATTTAGATACAATTTCCACTTTGAACACAATTTTGTCTAAATAGATCCAAAATCGGGAAAGAAAAAAAAAATGGCAAAATTCCCTATAGATTACATATAATTAAATGATAATATTCTGGCTGCCTGCAGTCACCACTAGGAGGTGTTTAGCACAACATATAATTTATACATTGAATTTAAAGTGTAACTAAACTATTAAAAAACTTTTATCATAGTGACATGACAGAAGTTTTAATCCGGGACCTCCAACGATCGCCAAAACGAGCTGCCGAAGTGCTCGGTTGACTGCTGTGACGCTTTAGTTTCTGATTGACTTTCATCAGGATGCTGAGCAAGCGGTGTACTGACTCATAGACTTTATGTTGTTGAGCCTGTACACTGCTCCGTGGAAAACTGAGAATAGCTGAGCAGAAACAACCCGGCACAGCGCTCACTTTGTTTTAGCGATTGTGGGGGTCTCAGTGCTCGGATTCCCACCAATCAACCCACTGATCAAAACTTCTGACATGTCAAAAGTTTTTTTAAAGTTTAGTTACACTTTGATATAAAACAGTATGAAATAATATCCTAAGCTAAACCTACAGACAGCTGCATAATTTTATACTTTAACTCTATGCCTATGCATTAGTAAAGCGTTGTTGATAAGCACATTAATCTGCCTGTTGTATTATTGTGTTTAAAGAGGCTCTGTCACCACATTATAAGTGCCCTGTCTCCTACATAAGGAGATTGGCACTATAATGTAGGTGACAGCAGTGCTTTTTATTTAATAAAACGATCTGTTTTCACCACTTTATTAGCGATTTTAGATTTATGCTAATGAGTTGCTTAATGCCCAAGTGGGCGTGTTTTTACTTTAGACCAAGTGGGCGTTGTACAGAGGAGTGGATCTCAGCTGTGGTTGTCCGGTCTCCTTACCATGGGTATGTTAGACTTCCATATTATGGCTTATTCACTGATGTAACACACCTTCCTTTTCTTACTTTCGTCTATGCATGTTCGGTCTCCTTGCATGCATAGTATATGTGTGGTGCCTAGCATGTTTTGTACCCTGATTGAAATACTAGTCACTGGTTGCAAATGGTCTTGGACTATGATCCATGTATTTATGATGTTTATTTTATGCCACTGTGCACTTATATATATTTGATTTGCTTATTTAAGCTGATTATATTTAATATCATCATATACATCTCCTACATTGTTCCTATCAGGGGATCAACACATACTTTACTTATCATCTGTGCATATCTGGACAATTCCCAGTTGAGTGTCCTTGTTTTTACTGTTGGTCTATGGATTCTTTTATTATTGTATGACTTATTTCATGTTAATAAAGTATTTTTGTATTTTTTCATTACCTTCTTGTCTCCCAACATTTATTTCTTCTTTTTTGGTCTCATTATTCAGTTGTGATGCTGTTTGTGTTTAACACCCTTGAATCAACCCATTAAATTCAACATGTATTTTATTTACTTTAACATTGGGACATATTGATTCATGTTGCTTTTTCGGTTTGGTTGTACAGAGGAGTGTATGACGCTGACCAATCAGCATCATGCACTCCTCTCCATAGATCACTATGTGCTGTCTTATACTAATACATTAACAATACTGAAGTGTTTAGACAGTGAATAGACATTCCACGGGATGCCTATTCACAATCTCTGCACTTCGTTACTGTTTTTGTGGTAGTTACAGCAGAACAAAGCGTAATCTCGCTGTAACCTGTCATTTACCGTGTAATCTCTCGGGATTACGCTTTGTTCTCGTGCCCGCTTGATACTCCATCCTTCCTGACTATGGCATACAATTAGGTACGGGGTTAATATGCAGCAACAAGTACAAATAATGCACCTGCTGTATAATAATGAAAAGGCCCACTAAAAGATTATAAAGCACACAGTACTCAGCAGTGTCGCATCATTGTGGACCATTTATAAGTAGCAACTAGTAAAGGCCTTTTTCACACGGCAGTATTCTGGTCAGTATTTTGCATCACTATTTGAAAGGCAAAATCAGGAATGGAAAATGAAAAGAAAAAGTATAACGGAAAGATTTGAACGTCTTTTGTGTTTTTGGACCCACTCCTGGTTTTGGCTTCGAAATACTGATGCGAAATACTGACCTAAAACTGCCGTATGAAAGAGATCTAATATGCAGTATACATTTAATCACGTACGACAATGTGTCTTGTGTAGTATACTCTGAGCCAATCACAGGCTGCGGTGGTCACATGGGCTGTAGCGTCATCCACGGAGGCCGGACAGGACGGCAAAGGACATGACAACGGCCTAGGTAAGTATGGAACTTTTTTTAATATTTCCACGCTACTTACCGCAGCAGAAATTTCATCCCAAAAATCGCACCGTGATGCGGTTTTTCAGACGGAATATGCTACGGGTTCCAGGTCGGATGCGCTGCGTAGTTTTAAAAATCTGCAGCATAGTCTGATTTCCATCCGTAAAATGTCCTGTAGCATGTTCAAATGGCAACAAAATCTTTACTAGGCCGGTGTTGACAGCACACCCGGCCACACCAGGCAAATTAACACTTCTCACAATTGAGAGGCACTGTCTCTTACAAACGGCGCTTTGGCTGGCGGTTGATGGCTGGCTGGCTCACTCCTTTAACGGATATTCAAGTTTGCTCCACCCTGATGTAGGGGATGTTCGGTACCTTCAGGTCTACAGTGCAATAAACAACAGCACAACATAGATGTGTGCAGCCAGACAGGCCATTCTACTCAGGGTACGCCACCTAGGGAGGTAAATAGCATAAAAACACAGCACTTAAAGTCACAGTCAAGTGCAAGTAAGTGAACCATACTCTGACATATATACAAATATATTGTATATGCACAAAAGTGCCGCCCCCCCCTCCCGCCCCCCACACTAACATAAACTGAGCTTTCTCCACAGATAAGCTGTGTACCTGTGTCGGCAGTACATTATCAGGATACATTTTCAGGCCTTGGTGATAACGACTCGTAACGGTGGCCATTTTGGATGTCACAAAGTTTCCAAAAAACAAATACAAGCAAAAAGCAGTGGCTATTAAAAATATATAAAAACTTTTCATAAGATAACAACTCAAGTGGAAATGCTTTTTATTGAAAACATTCCAGTATAATATTTGTTGTACTAGGGTAGTGATATCTGGACTAACATTAGCTACTATATGTGTCTAAAAATATATAAACTATGCCACTAATGGAGTGCTGGAAGGAAGCAGCGCTATGTAGGAGAATGCCTGCCATACTATACACCCACACACATATATACAACAGTCGGCATGTTACACCCACATGCTTATCATATGACATGAACTCAGGATTTCAGCAACAGGGAGAAGCAGCAAAGTTGTCATATTTCTGTAATGGATGTGAAACCATCTGCTTATCTGTGATAAGGGGAAGTTTTTTTTTGTTTTTTGTTTTTTTTTAGAATTTTAGAAGCATAAAGAAATAAGTATAAACACGTATAAAAATAACAGGTGTCTTTATAAATTGAATTATTTTATGCGTGGCTTCACTGATCCTGCTTTTGATTGGAATATGCTATGGAAACTGCATTAAGCAGCAATTCTGTCCGCTGAAAATTTTTTGAAAGCAATGGGAGGCTTATTACAAGCGTAATTCACGTTCACTGTGATGCGGAAAACGCATCAGATTCAGTTTGATTATTTCTGCTGTGTGAACAAGGTCATAGGTGACTATCCATTGTAGGCACCCATTTACTGCAGGTATATTAGAGTAGTGGTGTCCAACCTGTGGTTTTCCAGGAATTGCAAAACTACAACTCCAAGCATGCCCTGATGGCCAAAAGGCTAAATTACATATCTAAGATTTAATCATTATTTCACCAGGTTTTCGATCAGTGAATTGTGTTTACTTACTTCCTGGTGTTGCAATGAGAATTGACCATTTCAATTTATAAATATAAATTTCTCTAATCTGGAAAATCCAGAATTTCTGAAAGTCTGATAATTTTCTAGAAAGAACTGCAAGAACATTACAAATTTTACTAGACCAGATCTGCATACTGTATAACTAATAAAGAGAATCATTTCATGCATAATCAATGAAAGTAATATATACTATAATTTTATTTTTTATTTTCTACCCTTAAATTGTCTAATATTGCAGAACACTTGATTGTCCAGCACATACATAGTCCATTTCAGATTAAAGGAATTTGATTGAAATTACTATAAACCAATTTCAGTTTGCTGGATTTACATTAATTGACCTATTGTTTATGTAAATATGAAATGTTATCATTATTTGTATTACTTTCTATTATTTTCTATTATTTGTGCACAGGGCCACCATCTGGGCAGTATAGGTCCTAGGGCACGCTCACATCAGTGTTGGGCTTCTGTTCACTGGTATAATTCAACCTTTCTGTCGGTGGCTGATGAACGGAAACCGAACGGAAACCATAGCTTCTGTTTGCATTACCATTGGTTTCTGTTATTACATTCATCAGTGGCCTACCAAATATTTGGTATAAGACTTACATATCTATGGTCCCCCGTGTGCATATTATTGCTGGAAATAGAATACAAGATAAAAATGGAATCCAAGATAAAGGTAGGACGTCCAAGGAGTCCTAAACATATGTCTGTATGGGGCCCAGAAACGACATATGACAGCCCTTTTTGTGTGCACTGTTATATATGTATTTCTATAGTTTGGTGAAATAAATTATACTTTTACTTTATACAGTAAAATTAGATTTTTAATTTTCAGATTTCTCAATCTAAGCCACAAAACAACTTCTAGACCAAAATTCCTTTTTCCATTTTTTTCCCCCTAATATACTGTCAGCTTAGCATCATGTATAGCTTTTCTTAATTAAGTTCCAGCTTTCCCTTTCCTTAGACAATATAAAAAAAGAAAACAAATCCTTTCTGGAGGTGTCCATTCTTAACAAGCCATCAGGGTGAATTAAAAAAAGTAAATTATCATTTCTATATTTATTACGAGAGGGAGCATGTATCCTCAATAGATTATTCTGCCCTAAAAGAATAAACTTTGAATGAGTTCCCACTCTACACTATTTCTTCTAAATAGTTAATGCTGAATATTTGACATATAGCATTACTAGTTAAATGCCTTTTATGTATAACGTTTATAGTATGTCGCATTACACTAATGATGCACATATGTATCTTAAAGATACTGGGACTTAAAGGCTATGTAAACCTTTGAAAGGCGATTTTTATTTTTTATAAAAAAAAAGGCCAGTCAGTGTGATTAGTGCAACTTTCTAAATTGTTTTTATAAAAAAATTCTCATTAAGTTTTGAGATATAGCTGTTTTGTATTCTCTATACAGAACAGATGTATCATTCGCTATGACCTGAATCCGTCAGTCCCGCAGACCTGATGGGTCCAGTGTCAGTGGATCCTGTGTGTCTTTGACATGCAGGATCCACCTGTAATCGATCAAATCTAAGTGATGAACTCAGATGTGAACGATAAATGTTCGATCCTGCATGTCAGAGATACGCCGGACCCACTTTCACTGAACCCGTCAGTCCCGCGGACCTGACGGGAGCAGGATTTAGCAAAAGATACAGCTGCTCTGTATAGAGAATACAGAGCAGCTGTATCTTAAAAAGTTAAATGAATTTTTGATAGAAACTATTTAGAAAGTTGCACTAATCACACTGACCGGCCTTTTTATATAAAAAAAAAAAATGCCTTTCAAAGGTTTACATAGCCTTTAATGCAAAATCTGTAATAGGGCCCGCAAAATACCACGGGCCATATATAATACTGTTGACTTCTTATGTGGCAAAAGGACTTTTGGGCCCCAGTGTGACTGCTACGTCTGCACCCCCTACAGCTATGCCCATGGGTATAAGTGAGTTTAAAAAAGGTACCAGATTATTACAAACCTGTCACTGAGTCTGAGGAATTTTTATAAAAAAGTCTTCCTCTGACATTCCCCTCTTTCCTATCAGAAAATAATTAAAAAAAAACGTTTTGGTTTTTTTTAAATCCATGATTGGATGTGCTGCTAGTAATACCATTAGTTTACTGTGAGCTATAGCGCTAGTTATAAGCTGTAGTCATTAGGAAGTCTGAATTATACCCATGGGAATAATTACAATGTAAAATTTAATTTTTACTGGAATTTCCTTTAATGGGATGAGAATTTTAAAATGTCCGACCCTACTCTACCCCGACATCTGCCATCGGGGGAGAGTTGGGATGCCACCATACACATTAGATGGTCAGTCGGTCCGGCCGACATACATCTAATGTGTATAGTCAGCCTTACTTCCAGGTTTCTAAGATGAAAAAGTTTTCAATCACATAATTGACACCTAGAAGATAGTCGCAAAGATAGTCGCACCCAGGACCCAGTGCTTAAGGGACCCAAAAGCCCCTCTATCACATAAAAATACACCAGAATTGTAAATAACACATGGTAGATGGTGGGCTCTGTAAAAAGATTTTGCACTGGGACCCAAGAGCTTCAATTTGTACCTCTGTCCAACAGCATAGATGTTACAAAGTACTTATCTAATGAAGTTGGATTTGTGACTCAAGTCCAATGTCTCATTTCCAATACTGTTGCGTATGATCAACCAGCATCTTACTCATTCTTCTTGTTTGGTTGTATATTTCAGAAGCCAATTCAGACTTCTAAGTGAATACCAGGAGAAGGACCACAGTGAAGTTGGATGTTGATGATTAAAGGCACAATTGTAGCGCCTTTTCCGGTAGTAGTGATATTGCCTTTCCCTTATTGGATCCAGAGATGTATTTGTATCGTCTGGTTTGAATCACGTCTTCCAAGCTTCATAATGGCAAGAAAATCTCAATGGTAAATGCTGGAAATATACAAAAACATGTCAATTCAGATTCAGTCGTTCTAGATCTGTAGTCACAGTAGAAATACACGTATGGACTTAAACAGATTTTCTTAACTTCAAAAATAAGGAGAATTATTTTTGTTATTCACTATATCATTGATGTAATATCACACGTCTATGATAATGACCAGAATTGTCTGTTTTATCAGTTGTCCCTTTTACTTCTTAGGCCAGTGAACCCGTGGATATCCAGATGGACCTCTCAAACATTGTGGAATGTGATCATATAATTGTTTGGAAAATTGATCTGTTTGGCACTTCAATTGCCCAGGATCCATTTGCTCTTTTTCCCTGTGAATAAACTTAAAATAGAAGGTAAAAAGTTCATAGCTAGTCAGTCATGTGTCTGAAGCAGCAAAGAATAAGATCATGAAGACAAAAGCACTACAGAGTTAAGTGTTGAGTGATTTCCACTGACTTTTGCCGCCACCCAGGTCACCCAGAACACCCAGACAGGAATTCCAGAACTACTTATCACAATCACATCTGCTCAGGCTTAGGAAGTAGAATGTTCATCTTTTCAAAGCTCTTGCTGTTGCCAGTAGCCAGGATTAGCACACAAAGCATTTACTGGGAAAGGCCAGTCCATTAGTGTTTACTAACAATCACTGATAATATCTAATCACACAGTGAAATTAAGAACACAAGTAAATGAGGTCACTCAAATAAGGCCGCACTTAAGTCAAGTCAAATTCTCTTTCAGGACGTTAGCATTTGACTGCCCGGCTGGTCCTATCATAGTCATAGTGTTTCTACAATTTATGGAGCATTGTCCCAAATAAGTACTGATTGCCCTCAAGGCCTTCCGGTCACGTAAGATGTTAAATTTATAAAAATTCAATTTAAAAAAATTTAAGATTTACAAAAAATTATATTTTGATGGGACAGTTTTATGTCCCAAATATCTGATATCAAGAGGAAACAAATATTATGTTTTGAATTATGGCCTATATTAATTAAAACTACGAAACAATAGCTTTGTTTCTCGTGGCAGTCAATCAAAGTTCATGTTTTACAATTTAGAAGAATAAATCTGAACACCAATTGGTTGCGATCTATGGTTGAAAATAAGGAAAAAAAAATTCTTGACATTAGTGTTGACAAATGAGGACTTGTTTCTTTTCTCAGTATCTCCACATTAAAAATTATTGGCTTTGTGAACAGTATGGCTTCCAGTCATACCAAAAGCCATAACGATGTGACAGATCCATCATCCGACTGATTCAATCAGTCACCAACTGTATTTTTGATGGCAAGAATAGGGCCACAAGCTGTGCTATTCTTGCAGTCAAAGATACTGGAAACCTTGAAAACCAAAATTAAATTTTAAAAATGTGAAAAATGTTGTATATTTTTTTAGAAAACTATTCTTAAACATACAAATAAATTAAAAATTTTAAATTATTTTGTTTGTATCACTTAAAAAGTTGTTACCTGTTTTAAGTTCAAAGAAATGATAAGGATTAAATAGTTCTTATTACCAATGCAGGTTCTGGAAGCTGGTGTAGAATGGGAGGTTAAAGGAACACGCGTCCTCATGTTGTTTTACATTGATACCCTCATAAGATACCAATAGGATACCAGTGATATTTAAGCTTAAAGTGTTTTTCCAGGACTATAGTATTGATGGCCCATCCTTAGGATAGGTCATAAATATTAGATCAGTGGGGGTCTGACTCCTGGTACCCCGGTCGATTAGCTGAGTAAAGGTGATGTGGTCCTCCAGTGCTACTAGAAAGAGCACTGTCCATTTGGTAATGGCTGTCCCTGGTATCGCAGCTCAGTACCACTTACATGAATGGGACTGTGCTGCAGTGAGTTGTAATACCAGGCCTAGCCACTACCACATGTACGGCCCAGTGATTGGTAAACAATAAAAGGGATGGTCAGTCAGCTGATTGGTGGGGATGCTGAGATCAACTATTATAGTCCCAGAAAACCCCTTTAAGATTTACACAGATATACAAAATATATAAATTTTTTCACCATGGAAGGGGCATATTGTAGTTATTACATGACTGTTTGCACCTTCCAACTGACATCCATGTAGGGAGAAATCATTTACAAATGGTTGACACATTTGCTGGCCTGGAAAAAATGTTTCATTGAGATAGCACATTGGTGCTACAATGTATATAAATATGCAGGTACTGAGCATAACAGGAAGCACAAAACCATTTAAATTGTAAAGATAAGGAACATGCATACACACTTTGTGATCATTCATTTGACATTTTTTACTTAAACTTATTAATATAATATTCTCCTATTGGGGCTTACAATCTGTGAACAATGGTTGTTGAAAAAGTGGTGGTACTCGACTTGGGCTACTTTGTGCCTTTCTGGAAAGCAGCTTGTTACAGCAGAAAACTTCTACACTGCTCTGTTTCCAATGCAAACCAAGAATGGAGAAGCACCGCCCCCTAAAGCTAGGCTCCACCCCCATACAAACTGCAACTTTTTGGCAGAAACAATAGCGCAATCGACTGCACTATTGACTCCGCCAAAAAGACAGAAACCTCATGGAATGGAGACAAACTAAAACCATTTGCAACGGTATCATTACCATTGAAATCAATGGTAATGCAAACGGAAGCTATGGTTTCCGTTTGCTTTTCTGTTGATGGGTTCCTCCGATGGAAAGGTCTGACGGAACCTATAAACGGAAACCAAATACTGATGTGAACACACACTTACTGTATCAATAATGCAGTCAATTAGGAAGGCGGTGTGCAGAGAACTGCATCACTAATTTTTAGCGCATCTAGGAGTGTTGCAAGCCCCAAAGCATATGTCCCCCCTCTCAAAAAAATAAATTTTATATATATATATATATATATATATATATATATATACTAGTCCTTCTCAATGAATTAGAATATCATCAAAAAGTTAATTTATTTCAGTAATTCAATTCAAATAGTGAAACTCATATATTATATAGATTCATTGCAGACAGAGTGATCTATTTCCAGTATTTTTGTCTATTAATATTGAAGATTATGGCTTACAGTTAATGAAATCCCAAAATTTAGTCTCTCAGAAAATTTGAATATTGGGTAAAAGTTGAAGATTGTAGACTCATGGTGTCACACTCTAATCAGCTAATCAACACAAAACACCTGCAAAGGTTTCCTAAGCCTTTAAATGGTCCAACAGTCTGGTTCAGTAGGGTACACAATCATGGGGAAGACTGCTGACTTGACAGTTGTCCAGAAGACAGTCATTGACACCCTCCACAAGGAGGGAAAGCCGCAAAATGACATTGCTAAAGAAGCTGGCTGTTCACAGAGTGCTGTATCCAAGCAAATAAATGGAAAGTTGAGAGGAAGGAAAAAGTGTGGCAGAAAAGGTGCACAAGCAACAGGGATAACCACAGCCTTGAAAGGATTGTCAAGAAAAGGCCATTCAAGAATCTGGGGGAGATTCACAAGGAGTGGACTTCGGCTGGAGTCAGTCCTTCAAGGCCACCACACACAGACGCATCCAGGACATGGGCTACAACGGTCGCATTCCTTGTGTCAAGCCACTCATGACAACGTCAGAAGCGTCTTACCTGAGCTAAGGAGAAAAAGGGCTGGCCTGTTGCTCAGTGGTCCAAAGCCCTGTTTTCAGATGAAAGTAAATTTCGCATTTAATTTGGAAATCAAGGGGAGCCAAGTGATCCGCTGGTGTTGGTCCATTGTGCTATATCAGGTCCAGAGTCAATGCAGCCGTCAAGCAGGAAATTTTAGAGCACTTCATGCTTCCCTCTGCTGACAAGCTTTATGGAGATGCTGATTTCATTTTCTAGCAGGACTTGGCACCTGCCCACACTGCCAAAAGTACCAATACCTGGTATAATAACCACAGTATCACTGCACTTGATTGGCCAGCAAGCTCGCCTGACCTAAATCCCATAGAGAATCTATAGGGTGTTGTCAAGAGGAAGACGAGAGACACCAGACCCAACAATGCAGACGAGCTGAAAGCCACTATCAAAGCAACCTGGGCTTCCATAACACCTCAGCAGTGCCACAGGCTGATCGCCTCGATGCCACGCCACATTGATAACACCTCAGCAGTGCCACAGGCTGATCGCCTCGATGCCACGCCGCATTGATGTAGTAATTCATGCAAAAGGAGCCGCGACCAAGTATTGAATGCATATACTGTACATACTTTTCAGTAGGCCTACATTTCGGTATTAAAAATCATTTTTGAAATTGGGCTTATATAATATTCTACATTTCTGAGAGACTAAAGTTTGGGTTTTCATTAACTGTTACCATAATTATCAACATTAAAAGAAAAAAATGCTGGAAATAGATCACTCTGTGTGTAATGAATCTATATAATATATGAGTTTCACTTTTTGAATTGAATTACTGAAATAAATCAACATTTTGATGATATTCTAAATTATTCAGAAAGACCAGTATAAGAAATCCCACAGCACTCCGATGTAGCAAAAAAGTGGTTTATTCAGTCAACACACAACTGCAAGGTTTCCGTCCTACTATGGGACCTTTTTCAAGCATAGTAGGATGGCAACATTGCACTTTTTTTGCTACATCGGAGTGCTGTGGGATTTCTCCTATATACAGTATATCTACAATCCTTGAATTGTGATTACTCGCTTGCAGCCATTACCATTGTGGATTTGGACATACAGTGCTGCTTATTTCTGTTTGTGTGTATATATATATATATATATATATATATATATATATATATATATATATATATATATACACTACCGTTCAAAAGTTTGGGGTCACCCAGACAATTTTGTGTTTTCCATGAAAACTCACACTTGTATTTATCAAATGAGTTGCAAAATGACTTGAAAATATAGTCAAGACATTGACAAGGTTAGAAATAATGATTTTTATTTGAAATAATAATGTTCTCCTTCAAACTTTGCTTTCGTCAAGGAATGATCCATTTGCAGCAATTACAGCATTGCAGACCTTTGGCATTCTAGCTGTTAATTTGCTGAGGTAATTGGGTGAAATTTCACCCCATGCTTCCAGAAGCCCCTCCCACAAGTTGGATTGGCTTGATGGGCACTTCTTGCGTACCATACGGTCAAGCTGCTCCCACAACAGCTCTATGGGGTTAAGATCTGGTGACTGCGCTGGCCACTCCATTACAGATAGAATACCAGCTGCCTGCTTCTTCCCTAAATAGTTCTTGTATAATTTGGAGGTGTGCTTTGGGTCATTGTCCTGTTGTAGGATGAAATTGGCTCCAATCAAGCGCTGTCCACAGGGTATGGCATGGCGTTGCAAAATGGAGTGATAGCCTTCCTTATTCAAAATCCCTTTTACCTTGTACAAATCTCCCATTTTACCAGCACCAAAGCAACCCCAGACCATCACATTACCTGCACCATGCTTGACAGATGGCGTCAGGCACTCTTCCAGCATCTTTTCAGTTGTTCTGCGTCTCACAAATGTTCTTCTGTCTGATCCAAACACCTCAAACTTTGATTTGTCTGTCCATAACACTTTTTTCCAATCTTCCTTTGTCCAATGTCTGTGTGCTTTTGCCCATATTAATCTTTTCCTTTTATTAGCCAGTCTCAGATATGGCTTTTTCTTTGCCACTCTGCCCTGAAGGCCAGCATCCCGGAGTCGCCTCTTCACTGTAGACGTTGACACTGCCGTTTTGCGGGTACTATTTAATGAAGCTGCCAGTTGAGGACCTGTGAGGAGTCTATTTCTCAAACTAGAGACTCTAATGTACTTGTCTTGTTGCTCAGTTGTGCAGTGTAGCCTCCCACTTCTCTTTCTACTCTGGTTAGAGCCTGTTTGTGCTGTCCTCTGAAGGGAGTAGTACACACCGTTGTAGGAAATCTTCAGTTTCTTGGCAATTTCTCACATGGAATAGCCTTCATTTCTAAGAACAAGAATAGACTGTCAAGTTTCAAATGAAAGCTCTCTTTTTCTAGCCATTTTGAGAGTTTAATCGAACCCACAAATGTAATGCTCCAGATTCTCAACTAACTCAAAGGAAAGTCAGTTTTATAGCTCCTCTAAACAGCAAAACTGTTTACAGCGGTGCTAACATAATTGCACAAGGGTTTTCAAGTGTTTTCTAATCATCCATTAGCCTTCTAACACAGTTAGCAAACACAATGTACCATTAGAACACTGGAGTGATGGTTGCTGGAAATGGGCCTCTATACACCAATGTAGATATTGCATTAAAAACCAGACGTTTGCAGCTAGAATAGTCATTTAGCACATTAACAATGTATAGAGTGTATTTCTGATTAATTTAATGTTATCTTCATTGAAAAAAACTGTGCTTTTCTTTCAAAAATAAGGAAATTTCTAAGTGACCCTAAACTTTTGAACGGTAGTGTATATATATACAGTTATTAAATCATACCACTATACCAGATTTTATATTACCTGCACACTGTTAGGGTATGTGCATACAACAACGCCAAATACGTCTGAAATTACGGAGCTGTTTATTTCAGACGTTTTACAAGTGCACGCGTTTTTCGCTGCGTCTTTTACGGACGTAATTGGAGCTGGTTTTCATTGGAGTCAATGAAAAACGGCTCCAATTACGTCCCAAGAAGTGTCCTGCACTTTTTTGACAAGGCCGTAATTGTACGCGCTGTCTTTTGACAGCGACACGTAAAATGACAGCTTGTCTGCACAGAACATCGTAAGACCCATGGCAAGCAATGGGCAGATGTTTGCCGACGCATTGGAGCTGTTTTTTCAGGCGTAATTCGAGGCATAAAATGCCTCCATTACGTCTGGAAAGAGGTCGTGTGCACATACCCTCACTGAACATAACTCAACACAAATATTACCAATAATAACACAATATAAAGTCAACATAATACCGCAACACCATAACCACATAGTGACTCAATAATACCCCCATACTGTTAATGAATAATACCACAACATTATAACCACATAGTAACTGAATATTACCCCATACTGTTACTGAATAATACCACAACATTATAACCACTTAGTGCCTAAATAATACCCCATATTGTTACTGAATAATACCGCCACACTATAACCACATAGTGACTAAATAATACCCCATAAAGTTAATGAATAAAACCTCCACACCATAACCACATAGTGACTGAATAATACTCCTATACTGTTACTGAATAATACCTCCACACCATAACCACATAGTGACTGAATAATACTCCCATAAGTTACTGAATAATACTTCCACACCATAACCACATAGTAACTGAATAATACCCCCATATGGTTACTGAATAATACCGCCACACCATAACCACATAGTGACTGAAAAATACCCCCATAGTGTTACTGAATAAAACCTCCACACCATAACCACATAGTGACTGAATAGTAACCCCATACTGTTACTGAATAATACCTCCACACCATAACCACATAGTGACTGAATAATACTCCCATAAGTTACTGAATAATACTTCCACACCATAACCACATAGTAACTGAATAATACCCCCATATGGTTACTGAATAATACCGCCACACCATAACCACATAGTGACTGAAAAATACCCCCATAGTGTTACTGAATAAAACCTCCACACCATAACCACATAGTGACTGAATAATACCCCCATACTGTTACTGAATAATACATCCACAACATAACCACATAGTGACTGAATAATACCCCCATACAGCCCCCTTGTATATAGTGCCCCACAGCCCCCCTTTTATATAGTGCCACACAGCCCCCTCCCTTGTATATATAGTGCCACACAGCACCCTCACTTGTATATAGTGTCACACAGCCCCTCTTAGTAGATAGTGCCACACAGCCCCCTGTAGATTGCGCCACACAAAGCCCCTGTAGATCCCCCTAGGGATTTTAAAAAAAAACGGTAAATAAAAAAAAGTAAATGAAAAAAAAATACAAGCGCACCTTTTTTACAATTAAATATAAGTCACAAAACATAAAATAATATAAACATTATATATATAAAGGTCAGTGAATGCCTTAAAAAAAAAAACTGCAGCGGAATCTTTTCTGCATTTTTGCCAAAATTAAAATTTATATAAATTAAAAACTAAGGTTTATTTACCAAAAAATAGCATCTACATAAAGTACAACTCATCCCACAAAAAAACAAAGCCACACACAGCTACGTCAAAGGGAAAAAAAAAAGAGAGAAATATAAATTGTTCTGGTCCTGAAGGTCAAATTTGGTCCGTCCTTTTCTCGGAAAGCCGACCAGTTGGTTTACGGGCTTTATATAGAGCCCGTACACTGCTCAGAGAAAAGTCGATCAGAACTAAGCAGGTCAGCACTCATCTGAGCACTTCTGCCACTTTGTTTTAGCGATCAGTGGGGGTCTCAGTGCTCGGACCCCCACCGACCAAAACTTCTGACATGTCACTATGACATCTCAGAAGTTTTTTAAAAGTTTAGTTAACCTTTAAAGGAAAGGTGTTATAATTTTCATTAGGAGTCCCTGCATTAGCTTTTTCTGGTGCACAGGACATCCCAGATGCGCCAGAATGATTAATACAGATTAATATTTCTGCCATATCTCTATGTCCTGTATGCCACAATAAAAATTAGAGTTCATTGATGTCTAGTTTCTATTGCGGCGCAGGGGAGAAGAAAGAAGACCAAAAACTGCTGTGGGTGAGTATACGTCTCTTATTTTTCATATCGCTAATTTTTGTTTTGCAGGTATCACTGGAACCGTTTGGACTACTTCGATGATTTACACTTTATTTAAAAAAAAATAAAAAATGAAATGGTCAAAGAGGGTGGTGTGGAGGAGTTTTTATTTCAATAAAAAATTTTTTATGTCTCTGTGTTTTTTTAATACTTTATTACCACCTTAGCAATGGCAGTTGTCTGATTGACGACGTTCATTACTAGGGCAGGGCTTAGCGTTAGCCAGTAAAAAAGCGAACACCAACCCCGCATTATTACCCGATACCCAACGCCACCAGGGGTACCGGGAATAGCCGGGTACGATCCAGTCACAGGCTGGTATTATTAGGCTGCGTAGGGACAAAAACGTGTGCCTTCCCACCCTGGTGATGCTAGGCTGTGGCTGCTTTATTGTATCTGGATGGTTATGAAAAACGGGGGGGACCCCACGTAATTTATTTTTTTTTATAATAATTCGAATAATAATAATAATATTTTTCATAACCAGTCAGATACAGCATAGCAGCAGCAGCCTAGCATTACCAGGGTGGGAAGGGTCACTGTTTTTGGCCTTTCCCAGCCTAATAATACCAGCCTGCAGTCACCCCAGTAACCGACCATCACTACAGATGGTCGGGTACTGGATCGTACCCGGCTCTTCCCGGTAACCCTGGTGGCAGTGGGTACTAGGGTAATAATGGGGGGGTTAGTGCTAGCCTTTTTAATGGCCAACACTAAGCTCCAGTCTTAGTAATGGACGCTATCAATCAGCCAGTGGCCATTACTAAGACACTAATAAAGTATTAAAAAAAACACAGGCATGAGATTTTTTTTTATTGAAATAAAAACTCCCTCATGCAACCCTCTTTCACCTTTTTATTAAAAAAAAAAATGTAGATCACCAAAGTAGTCCAACTAATGAACCACTTAGTCAAGACGATCCAGCGGAACCTACCAAAAAAATAAAAGTTAGCAGTATGAACTTTTTTAGCAGTATGAACTTTTTTAGCAGTATGAACTTTTGCTTTTACATCGTTTTAATTTTTTTGTTCAAATTTATATGTGTTGGCTACTTGGATTTCTTTGCGGATGGTGGGCGCCATTTCAATTTTCGCCTCAGGCAGCAGAAAAGCTAGAATCGACCCTGCTTGTCTGAAGTCTGAATTTATTTGTGTTGCTACAGAGTCTGGGGATACATACAGAAACAAGGGGCCAAAAATGTGAAGCAAACACTGCAGGAAAAGTCACTCGCTAAAATCAATCCGTAGCGCTAGAAAAAGTCTCCATGTAGCCCAGGCCTAAATGACCTACATGAGTATTATCATTCCCTTTGTGAATAGGATGGACACAGCCCTCTAACAAGTGGAACGGTAACAGCCAGTTGTCAATTTATTAATACAATCCTAGTAGCAATAACAGAATAACGGCACAATACAGAGTTCTAAGAAAAGGTGCTTCAGAATTGTTATTTCATGGGTAACACAAGTATTTACTAAAACAGACATGTCAGGAGAGGTGACGTGTCCTCTTGAATTGTTATGTATTCTGCCTGTGATTGCGTCTGATCAGTATGGTATTCTCGTGTATAGTCTGCAGCTTGATGATACTCTGCCGACCGCCAGTGTAGAACTGGTATCTGACCACTATATGATCACTGTATGGCGGTATTATTAGTGATACTGTTTTTGTATAGTGGTAGTGTACATTTATCCCTGACTGAAAAAGCCAGGGTAGGTCTGACCTTGACGTATTATTAGGTGTTTCTATGTCACACTTTAACCAGTTAAGGACTTTTTTTTTTTTATTTCCCTCTTTGCATCCCGGCGCTCATAACTTTTTCATTTTTTGTCCGACGTAGCTGTATGAGACTTTGTTTTTTGTGGGACAAGTTGTACTTTATGTAGGTACCATTTTTTTGGTACATTTACATTATCGTTTAATTTCTATAAATTTTTATTTTGGCATAAAGGTAGAAAAAAAAGCAGTTCCGCTGCAGTTGTCTTTATTTTTTTTTACACCATATACCGATCATGATAAATAACCTTATACATTTATTGCACAGGATATTACAGACGTGGCAATACCAAATATTTGGATACTATGTCATGTTTTGGGACTTATATTTTGAAAAGTTTATTTATTATAAAAAATGTGTATTTCTGTGTATTTTTTTTACTATTTTTTTTATTTAACAAAACTTTTTTTTTTAATCCCATAGAGGGATTTTTCATTTTTATTTTTATTTTTAAACTTTAACGTACTGGCATATATCTATATGCCAGTACATTAGCCTGTGTACTGATTGTACTCAGGCAGTTGTTAGGGCATACCTCAGTATGCCCTAACAACAGGAAATATTGTCAGAGAGCCCTAGGGTTCTTCAATGGACCCTGGGCTGTCTGTCCATACCAGGTATAGCCATTGATCGCGTCACAGGGATTTCCTGTGATGCGATCAAAGGGGAAACTCCCTTCTCACTTTAGCTTTGAATTCCGCAATCAGCTTTGATCGCGGCATTCAAGGGGTTACCGGCGGAGAAAAGAGGTTTCTCTTCTCACCGCCGATAGAGCGGGACAGCAGCTGTGTATTACAGCCGTTACAGTCGCTGCCCCACTCATTGAGGCGCGCGGACACTGGATGTCACACAGGACGAGAATTCTCGTCCTAATGTGCCAAATACCCGCCACTCAGGATGAGTATTCTCGTCCTGTGCTAGCAACCAGTTCATTTTCCTATTTGCCTTGAAGGTGTGGTTTACATATTAAAGGGAGTAGTGAAGGGAGTGACCAAAGAAAGCAAAATTGCCCTCCTAGGTTTTAATCCTGCATCCTCCCCTGTCATGATTCCACACTAGGAAAAATTGGGATTCAAGATAAAGTAGTGAGTCAGAGACCACTGCTATCCAAGAGTAACTTAATTACTTATCTCACATTTTCACAACAGCAATATCTGAATTATTGCCAAACTGTAAAGGAAAAGGATGTGTCAAACATGAAACTCTTTGGACAACATAGGTCTTATGATTTGTGGTCAGCATTATGTGTGGACCTACATTCATGGTAGTGGTAATGTGATACGGTTGGGGGTGCTCTACTACCTCAGGACCAGGATAACTCAACAAAATAAAAAGTTTTGTCTACAGGGTGGGCCATTTATATGGATACACCTAAATAAAATGGGAATGGTTGGTGATATTAACTTCCTGTTTGTGGCACATTAGTATATGGGAGGGGGGAAACTTTTCAAGCTGGATGTTGACCATGGCGGCCATTTTTAAGTCGGCCATTTTGTATCCAACTTTTCTCAATGTGAAGAGGGTCATGTGACACATCAAACTTATCGAGAATTTCACAAGAAAAACAATGGTGTGCTTGGTTTTAACGTTACTTTATTCTTTCATGAGTTATTTACAAGTTTCTGACCACTTATAAAATGTGTTCAAAGTGCTGCCCATTGTGTTGGATTGTCAATGCAACCCTCTTCTCCCACTCTTCACACACTGATAGCAACACCGCAGAAGAAATGCCTCCCAATCTGACCCCCTTAGACTTTTATCTTTGGGGTCATCTGAAGGCAATTGTCTATGCTGTGAAGATACGAGATGTGCAGCAACTGAAACTACGGATACTGGAAGCCTGTGCTAGCATTTCTTCTGCGGTGTTGCTATCAGTGTGTGAAGTGGTCAGAAACTTGGAAATAACTCATGAAAGAATAAAGTAACGTTAAAACCAAGCACACCATTGTTTTTCTTGTGAAATTCTCGATAAGTTTGATGTGTCACATGACCCTCTTCCCATTGAAAAAACTAAAGTTGGATACAAAATGGCCGACTTCAATATGGCCGCCATGGTCAACACCCAGCTTGAAAAGTTTCCCCCCTCCCATATACTAATGTGCCACAAACAGGAAGTTAATATCACCAACCATTCCCATTTTATTTAGGTGTATCCTTATAAATGGCCCACCCTGTATATCTAAATGTGTGAAGAGAAACTCAATACCAGTTTTGGTTTGACTTAGTCAACTAATTCACCCAATTGAGATGCCACAGAAGGACCTGAAACAAGCAGTTCATGTATGAAAACCTACCAATGTGTCTGAATGAAGACAGTGCGGCAAAGAAAATTGAGCTAAAATGAAACACAGCTATCAAATTATTGTAAGAGTCTGGTTACAATTACAAGTTTACAAGATTGAGCAACCAGGTGGTGCTACCACATGTGTGAAATGTGGTTGTTGGACACATTTCTTTCCTAAATTGAATGTATTTTTTTGTCATGGTTGGTTGGTCCATTTTTAGTTATGATCCTGCTTGCTTCAAAGATATTGTGTCCAACTCTTATTCTGTTCCAGGTACAAAGTCAGGTCCATTCCCTCTTACAGGAGGTGGAAACTGAATGTGGGTGGTATATGCTATTAGTGGTTTGGAGGCTCTATGATTGATACTAACAACTTTCTATAAATCACCTATTTATCTGTGTATTTCATGTCTATTGACTATGTGTCCCCTTCATTTTTGCATTTACATATAAAAACTTTCTAAAATACCCGATGTACCAGCAGAAGACTGACCAATTGAAATTCTGTATTGCCTGCAGAGTCATGTATACTGTAGGGTAAGCTGAGAAATTCATGTCTTACCTTCCCTATAAAACGACTTCAGGTAAATGTCCACAGTGCTTTATCTATGAGCAGTCATAACAACAGAAACACTGCGATAGATAATAAATACATGTATAAATCTGTCTATTACAGAAAATAGTGAAATACCTTGGAAATTATAGCCTTAAATAAGGTACGCCATATCGTCTACATATTGTTTCTTTTGGCCTCCTTACGTTAAAGGCTGTAATGGCTTTTTGTTTCTTGCTATTGTGTCTACTATTATATCATATTAATTATAGGGACTAACAAAAGTAACTTTGTGGGGCATCAGTGTGACTTTCTCCCCAGGGTTGTCCTTGTCTGGGCGGATACCCCATTGAACATGAGGAACAATGGTATATCAAGGGATAATTAGGAAAAGGTACCATCCTGCCTTGCTAATAAGATTGTAAGACCCACTGGTAAGATCTTTTTGATATTTTTTTCCTACTTGGACCAGCAGTGAAACTGTGTATTTAGAGTGGTCTGTGAGTGCTCACCTTCCTCCTCATTTTTGTATATAGTCTGATCGTTCTACTTAATGCTAATTATTGACATCCTTTAAAGAGGTTTTCTAAGACTTAAAGGCTATGTAAACCTTTGCACACTTTTTTTTATTTTACTAAAGCAAAGTATCATGGTATTTTAAACAACTTTTTAATTTGTTTTTATTAAAACATTTTCTACTTTTTAAGATACAGCTTCTATGTATCCTAAATACATAGCAGCTGTATTTTGTGCTGAAATCCAAATCTGTTAGGTCAGCAGGACTGACGGCTTCAGTGACAGCGGGTCCTGTATCGCTCTGACACGCAGAACCCACCTGTTATTGATCACATCTCAATTTATGAACATAGATGAGATCGATAACAAATCGACCCGCTGTGACCAAAGTTGTTAGTTCCGCTGACCTGACGGATTCGAGTTTGAGCGCAAGATACATCTTCTATCTCAAAAGTAAAAATGTTTTTAAATAAAAACAATAATTACAAAGCTGCTTAAAATACCATGATACATTATTTTACAAAAAAAAATAATTTGTTCAAAGGTTTAAATAGCCTTTAACCTGTTCCTGCACCACAAACTACTATTGCATCATGGGGGGGGAAGGTAATGATTGGAGCAGGCTCATCTGCTGAGCTCGCTCGGTACGCAGCGGGTGTCAGCTGTGTTTTACAGCTGATACCCGGGACTAATGGCCAGGAACAGCGATCGCGCTGTTGCTGGCTGTTTAACCACTTAGATGCTGCGATCAAGCACAATCGCAGCATCTAAGACGTTACAAACAGTGGGGCGCCCCCTCTGACAGTTCATCGACCCCCCCCCCCCCCCGCAAAGATCGTGGGCGGTACCAATGGTTGTCATGGAAGCCCAGGGGCCTAATCAAGACCCCCATGTCTGCCTTCCTTCATCTCCTGTTAAGCTGTGTCTCTTAACAGGAGCCTGTAAAAATTACAATATACTGCAATAGATTAGTATTGCAGTGTATTGTACCAGCGATCCAATGATCGTTGGTTCAAGTCCCCTAGAGGGACTAATGAAATTTTGAAAAAAAATTTGATAAAGTTTTTAGTAGTGTAAAAAAATCTATATATATTAAAACTAAAAAAAAAACCTTTTCCCATTTTCCTCTAAAGTAATGTAAAACATAATTAAAAAAACAAAATTAGTATTGCCACATCCGTAAAAGTCTGAACAATTACAATATACCGCACGGTTAACGGCATAAAAAATAAAAAATGATAACGCCAGAATCACTGTTTTTTGGTTACTTTATATCCCCAAAATTTTTTAATAAAAAGTGATCAAATAGTATCATGTAGCTCAAGCTACAGCTCGCCCCGCAAAAAATAAGCCCTCATACTGCTCAATCACCAGAAAAATAAAAAAGTTATGGCTTTTGGAAGGTGGGGAGGAAAAAATGAAAATCCAGAAAATGTCAGTGCCGGGAAGCTGCTAAGCCTTTGGAATGGCCATTAATATTTGATTGGTGGGGGCCAGAAACCCACCAATCTGCAGAATGAAGAGGCTGAGCTGCAGTATAAGGCCCCGCCAGCTGTACCGATGAGTAAATAATGAAGAGTACCCTTCCTTCTGTTGATCTACGGGAGATCCTGATCAAACAGTGATGGCCTGTCCTAAGAAGAGTCCATCAATGTTCAAGGCCTAAAAAAAACCTTATTTACAGAGGACCTGTCACCTTTCCTGATATGTCTATTTTAGTAAAACTTGTAATCCCCACGAAATAACAAATCTGGAACATAGTTTCTTATAACTCTGTGTTGTGCCGTTCCTCTATTATTCCTCCTAGAAATGTATGAATAAATTAAAAACTGGGTGTTACCATTCCACTTGTCAAAGTAGAGTTAAGAAAAGTTGCTCCAGAATTGTTATTTCATGGGGAATACAATTATTTACTAATACAGACATGTCAGGACAGATGACAGGTCCTCTTAAAAGCTTTATTTAACCTACATTATTTTTAAAAAGTTTTGTGTTATTTTTGGTTCTCCATGTTGCCTGTGATATTTTACATACATATTATCTCATTTTGCCAGTTATTTGTGCCAAAATTGTGGCATGTGTATCTGCAACACCGATTGTAGGTATAGGACTCCATTCAGGGGTCTATGATGTTCTGCTGTTTTTGACTTTTGATTGGTTTCTGTGTCCATCATTTATTTTTACTAAAACAAACTCTTTGACATTGTTTATTTTGTTACTACCGAAACCGTTACTTCAGTTGTTTTTTAATAGGAAAACTGGAAACATTGACTGGGAAAACCTCAACAAAAAGTTTTCATCACGTTTGTCTAGGACTATTAGACATCAGTAAACGAAGGATTTGGTGGGAAGGCAATGACATCTTAATACGGGGTAAATCAATGGAGCCGACTCAATAACATGACATTCTTGCATTTTCCTGTTTGGCCGCATTGAAAATTCAGATGTGATAGAAGGAATTGGAACCAGAAGGTTTGGCGAAACATCAACATCTTGTCCACTAACTTAGTATAGTGTGTATTTTATTAACACGTGACTAATGGTCCCCGCAAGCTTCAACATAACATCCAAATTAAAAAGGGGAGAGAGACCCCCTTGAAGAAAGTCAGCTATATGTGAGGTCATCCGAGCGTCTTGGGGTGCCACGGTGTGAAATTCACACTACACATTGCTGTTCGCTTTTCAGTGTTGAAAATTGCCTCCCCGGAGGAGCTGTCATCTTTAATAAAAGTGTGTGAACCACTCCTCCAGCTGTTGACTGCAGATTGTTTTTTCTATATATCGCTGCATTTGTTCCAAGTGAAATTCCTGCGCCTTTAATATATTTCTTCCAGACTACAATTGCCTGACATCTGCATTTGGACCGGTGGTTTTTGTACCATACCTTGGACTTAAACGACATGTACCCATGCAGCCAAACATGACATTTAAATAGCTACATATGGAACTGAAGGTTTTATGGGAATAAATTATTTCTGACACACCGAGAATATGCAATATAATGCTTTCTTTATCCTCCAGACTTGCACAAGAGATTTCAAACTTCTGTGCTCTTCGGTGAACGAGTGCATCTTATTATGAGGAACAGATGCTAGTTCACTAATATAATTGTACTCATAAGACTGTTTTTAGGTGATTATGGGCAGGTATAATAAACTACATGGGATAAGGGCAACACGTTACAGCTGTCCGTGACAGTAAATAGCTTCATATATATTCCATTTATTATTATTTCTTGACTTGCAGGCCGATTTATAGCACAACTGCAAAAGATTAATGGGTAAGAACATTATCTGTCGGGGAAGAAGATTTGACATTTATGACTTAAAGATAAAAAATTACATGTGGAATCTGTTAGCTCTTTTGCGCCATCTAGTGGTTTTGTAAGGAAAGAAACAAAAATAAACTAAAGGATCCTTCACTAAATCATACCATACAATATTCAGCTTACATTTTAGCGTCCTCTTTTCAATTATATAATGGCCACATATTTAACAGTACTGTAGCCATTTACATAAGACTGTCCCAGTGGAGATAAGGCTTTGTTCACATCAAGTATTCTGCCTACATTTTAACGTATAGGCCGGGAAATACTCCCGACATATATACGTTAAACATAGGATGTAAAGGATGCCTGTTCCTGACGTACATGTACTTTGCTTATACACAATAATAATATCCGTTTAATGTATATGACATGAAAGGCTATTGAAAATTCCATGACCTATACGTTAAACGTATACCTGTGACGTATAGCATACAGTGGCATCTGTCACCCATAGGCTTCAAATTTTGTAAAAAATTATGCTGCGTGGCACATTTTTTTGCAGGATCCCTTGGGATCGAAATACATGGTCTACTACACTTTTCCATCCTCCATAAAAAAGGTATAAAGACATGTACCAGCCCGAAGGAGGCCCAGAAGGACACTCTCTTGGTCTCTGTCGGGCTCATGGTGCCCTATGGACACGTTTAGAGTGTATGTCGGGAGCTTTGCAAACATACACACTAAATGTAGGCCAAAAACGTGATGTAAACAGACCCTTAATGTCATCCAATTGCCAATTTCATAGAAGGCCAATTAATCGACCATTGTTGGTGAACCCTCAGTAAACCCAGAAGAAAACCATACAAATTTATAGACAACACCTTACATATGCATATTAATAAAATAAAAAAAAGGGGGATATTTTGGTTTCAGCAAATGAAGCTTAATCATTGTATAATGAAAAGTTCCACAATTTTCCAATATACTTTCTGTATTCATTTGAAAGATCTCTGCTTGCAGTCATCCAATAGGGCCCTCCACTCTTTATTAAGTGGCTCAAAATTTGTCCTGGTCATGTGACAGACATCTAGGTGTCAGGCTCGTTACAAGATACTGCTCTGATAATTGTGCTGTAACTGTAACGAGCCCTGCACCTGCGTGTTCATCACATGACCGGGACAGAATTTTATCTACTGGTAGTAAATAATGAAGATTCCCACTGAACGACTTCCTAGGCCCGAAATCAGCCATTGTTAAAGGGATCATTAATTCTAAAATGTTAAACTATACATAGGCGACGTTCATGACATCTTGAGAAACTTAAAATATTATTCAACTTCCTATTGCCAAAACTCAAACCCTTTGTTATGTACATGCTGGGAGCACCGGCATCAGGCAAAACTGCTGGCAACTGGAAGCATAGGCGCCCTCAGAGAAATGGCCAGATGAAGGGGCCACATGGTAAAATCCAAATGAGCCTCCGTAGAACTGGATTGCCCACTTGGCCTCCTACCACAAGCCCGGCACCTCGGCAGGAACTGTATAGTGTAACATTTCTACATCACTGACATTTGGAGGGGAGACATGGGACTCTGCACATTTCATTGCCATTTAAAATAACTATAATTTCCATAGAAGGATGGAAAGAGCAGGGGGCATCACAAGAGCCCCTCTGGTCTCACCTTTAATAGAATATGGGCTAATAAATGGTCCTTGTATTTTGCTGAAGGTGGCAGACAGCGGGGGAAATTTGATTTCCCTACCACTGCCCTGCGCTATAACCTGAAGTACTTTATGTAATTGCTCATGTAGGTGGTAATATTGTAGATAATGACTCATTATGCAATGGTCTGGTCTTCTACATTCTCCATGACCTTTGGACCAATTCCCCAGC